>NC_137743.1:9433516-9688516 GCF_963264785.1 Psittacula echo | reverse complement strand
GAGTGACCCATTAGCAGTGTCAGGGGTTGTTTGCTCTTTTGATCTGCTTATTTACAGAGCTGCAAACAGAAGCCTGTTTGCACAGGAGTCCTCCCTTATGTTTATTATTTTGTGTCAATAACAATACTTTCTCACCCTAGCTCTTCATTGCCAGGAGCCGGTAACTCCAGCCACCAGCTGGAGGTTGTACCAGCCACTGGTGGTGGTCCAGCACCCACCAAAGCTCCAACAGGAACAGGCAGATGGTCCATGTATGTGGGATGTTAAGAGTGGCATTTGAGAATATCAGCAGTTATAAGAGCTAGCACTGACATTCATTTTGAAAGCGGGACAGACCCGCTCCATGGGGTTTCAATCTTAAAGCCATCTGTAACTTTCCAGAGTTAGCTTATGTTTTCCTGAAAGGAGATCCAGCCAGTGCCCACTCCAGGACTCCTTGGCTTTTTGCCCCTGTGTTTATGTGGATAGCAGACTAAAGCAGCAATCATTCTGTTGCTGACATTGAACAACATGCAGTAATTAAATAGTTAAGGATAATCTAGTAATTAGGAATAACCTAATTACTCCATGCTTTTGCCCTATCAGTCTTCCTAACAGAAGCGTATGAATCCACATGAGGAAAATGCTACCCTTTATGGCATTCATAGATGGTGATTGCTCAAAATCAGGTTTTATGACTAAGATGTATCTTTAAGAACAGCAAAATGGATGAGCTAGCAAGTAGAGCTTGATTGGAGGAGGGAGAGCATCCTCTCTCCATCACACTTCAGCTAAAGTTGGTTAAATTACATGTTGCTAGCTTATCACAATTCAGCCTAAGGCTTTAGAAGTGCAAATACTCCTAACGGCCTTTCCCCCTTCTTTCCACTAAAAAGTCTGGAGCAGTTATTACACGCTATTTTTATTCTTGCTGCATCTCTATAGAGTTTTCAAACCTGCAGCAGCACCAAATGGATCCATTTCTCCTTTTACAGCCTTTTTGCTGTGTACGTATTTGGTTACCCCAAAGTTTGAAAATGAGCAAGCAACCTCCCATTATACAACACTATTCGCAGCTGGCAGCCTGTTAGGCATGAAATATCAAATCACAAGTACTGTACAGAGATTTAAATGAAAATGAAAAGCTGCATCATTCGATTAACCTCTGTGTCTCACAGCTGAAAATTAATGAAGTCTACTTTCATGTAAGCCTAGCAATAATTCTCAGAGCATTTGGGAGCCCAGAGCACTGTCATTTACTTGGTGCTGAGATTTCTTTATGCAGTTTTTAATAGTTTATACACAAACTCATCTTAATTGGTTTTTAACGTTTTTACAAGACAGTATCTGCAATACAGACTCAAATTCTCACATGACTGCGACCTACCACCATTCTACAACTTTAATGTTGACCAAGCCTTAAATGGAAAGCTGATGGTTTAGTTCAATGCTGTAATTAGGTGATATCTCAAGTCAAGTCCCCGAGTTTCTGGACATTCTGTCCTTTTCCTTTTGCTTTCTTTTCTAGTCTTTCCATTGAGTAGAAACAACAGAAACTTCCAGGTGAGCAGAACTGTCTAAAGCAAATTGGTTTAATGATGATGCCTTTTCCATAAATCAATGATGCACATTAAAGATTCAGAATGCACTTTAGAGCAATCTAAAATATGGAAAATAGCAAGAAACCAGGGAGATCCCTCTCTAAATTATAGATTGGGAATTAGACTCTGCTCTCAACCATGCAGGAGAAAACAATTCATTTCAGAGCAGATGCCTCAGGTTGACATTGAAGTGACTGAGATAGGAACTCAGCTGGGGAGCCGGTGCTTTCCTGTTGCTCATGGCAAATAGTAAGTGCCTGATGCCTTGAGCTGTCCTACCCTGTTTGTACCATGCTGAGCTATAGCATGCATGTCATGTAAACTATGAGATATTATAGGTCCACCTTATTAGGGTATGTAGGGAGTTGATGAATGTACCTGTGAGCAGCATAATGAAATGTCTGGAATTGCAGTTCAATTGTTTCCACCTAATGACCCACGAGTCCCCGTGGTTAGGTGAAACATTGTGGGGCTTTGAAAGTGTTATTCCTAAAGTGAGTCTGCTTCAATTTGCAGTCAATGAAACTGTTCTTCCACTGGAAAATGCACATATACACAAATAGAAAAAGTATGTGAAGCAATGGTTTAGTTCTCTTTTTGTACACTGCATATTTTACTTTTAGGCTGGGAAACCTTCCACTTAAAATGTGGAAGCTCTCACCAAGTTTTCAACCTTTCTGATAGACCCCAAAGAAACTCTAGGTAGTATTTAAATGCACGCTAACAAATCAACTCTATTCTCAAAACCACCCCCTTTCCTGCATCCTTCTGAATTAATGAAGCATAGGATTTTTGACCTTTTTAAGAGACAACAGAAGAACACACGTGAATTATGCATTGCTGGAGAAGGAAGAGCTATTATGAAAATACTTTTACACTTATTTGCAAAGAACTTCAGCTGTGGTAAACAGCAAATCAGCCAGAATTCAATGCTCACATCACAGGGAGATTTAAGTCGTATATTCCGCTGTCACACCTGAGGAGGTCAACGTACAGGGTAAAGATACACGTTGATGCATCATTTTATATATAATAAAATGGAGTTATAAAGAATTTGCAGGGTTCCTTCCCCCTGAATTACAAGTGACATTTGGGAAGAGAGACCAGGAGTCCATTTTTGTAAGTTTGGGGCACTTCTTAGCATGAGCGTTAGACTGAGATGGGGTTCATAAGCTTCATTTTGACAGTCTTTACCTCCATGAGTGCAGGAAAGGGGTGTTTTCAAATGGCCTGATGAGCTTCCTGGCTGGCAGCTTCTAGGCAAATGAAAGCCATGATGTTTGTATTCCCTTATGCAGCTATTCCCAGCCTCCTTCATCCTCAGACAGCACAGTCTGTATTTGCAAAAGTTTGCAGAGAGATTTAGATAAATTTGTCTGAGTAACAAAATAACATGGGGATTAAGAGTTGCCCATAAAATGTGAGCTTTGGTAATAAACCATAAGGTGTGGGAGTTCTCCTCTAAGGCAGCAGCATGTCTTGAGGGAAGGAGACTCAGTGAATAAAACCTTCTCAGCATGGTATTAAAATAAAGTTCTTACTAATTTTGGCTTCATTTGTATGGGATAGATGAGAATGCATTCGTTTTCCATAAGCAGAAAAGCCCTGTGCGGTTTCATTTCAGCAGTAATGGAAGTGACAGTACATGAGAGGGCTTTAGGAAGGCAGAGAGCAGCAATCTGTCCGTACTTTTTCATTTGAGCTGCTCTCTGTGCATCCATCTGAGATGATGCTGCCCCTTCTTACTCTAGTAAGTAAGTGGCATGTAGAGCACATGCTCTGAAAGCTGCCTGATTGTTGCGTGGCAGTCTGTCCAAGAAAAAGGATGAAGTTCATGGAAATTAATGAAAAATACCATTATGACTGTGTTGTCTTGCACAAAGTATTTTATGCCTCTGAGCTCCATCCTTCTGCTATCAATAAGGGCATTCCAGATAATGTGATTTTAAAGGAGAAAAGATGTAAATTATTTGCTTTGGTATGCCAGAAACAGGCCTAATTATCTGGAGATTTGCTGGATATGTCTGCAGACCATTACAGGCTGAATTAAATCCTTTTGAAAAGCCAGTTCTTGTTTCTCTTTACTGTTCCTTACATCAGAACACCAGATAAGGCACACATATTTGTGTTAATTAGGCAACTGTTCAGCAATCTCTTTGTTCCTTCTCTGTTTTGAGGAAAAAAGGCCAGTCAAGAAGGAGCATCCCAGGAGACCTGCCTGTTCATACCTCCTTTGAAATGAGCATCACCATGGCCAATTACTGGGGCCATAGTCCTGGACAAAAGAAATCACAGCAAAGAAGTAATGGGCTCTAAAAATATCTCTTGTCTTCAATCAAGGGGAAGAGGCGAAGTGAGTGTCGCATGGAACAGGAAGCACAGGCAGTACCTGGGCTGTAGGCAATGCAGTGCATTAGGAGGAACCTTTTTAGATGGTTTGGTTCAGCCAGATCACTTGTTCAAGCTGCTGTGGGAGTTGACACCTCCCATGTTCCCTCTGAGCCTTCTCTTAAAATGGAGTTTAAGCTTATGTTTGGCACTTTGTATTCACAGTGCGTGCGTGTTGGATCAAAGTGATACTTCCCTACAACCATTTCTCCAGTGACTCAGTCGGCTTCCTAAGAGTCTAATTGAAGTAATTATTCATGTCCTTCTGTGTTGCAAAGAAAATGTGAATATAATAAAGGGGGTTCTTTCTAGCTAGGTAGAAACACTGAAGTGATGAGTACTTTATATGGTATTTATCCAGCTCTGCCAGGAAGAAACAGAGCTTGAGAAGCTTGAACTGTCCCCACTCTACCTCAGTCAGACAAGGATTCTGAAGCTTAGCTAAAGCTTGTCTTTGTACATGAATACTGTGCTGGACACAGATATATGTGGTCTTCTGCTCCCGTGTGGTCTCTTCAGGGTTGGGGTCTGTGTAGTCGAAGATGAAGGGCTCATCTGATCATCACCCGTTTTCTTCACCAGCAATGACATTGCTAAAGCATGAGGCTGGAAGCAAGCCATGCTCAAGCTTGCCCTCACATAAGAAGTAACCTGATTTCTGAAGGGCTGTTTCTGTGCTGCCGCTGCCTTTCTCCACCCCTTCTCTCCCCGCTGCTGGAATCTGTGGTGTCCTTGCCAGTCCCACCCGCGAGCTGCAGGCTCAGCAAAGCTCCTGGCCTAACTGCCTGGGCTGGAAAATGCTTTCTGTGCGTTCAGCTCTGTATCTGTGATTTAATGCTGTGCTAATATTAAACAACTAATGTAATATAATGCTGTTCTAAACTAAGCAATATCCTAGGAATATGTATGTGAAAAAAGCTGGGGCTTTTTTCTTCATTTCCAGGCAGGAGACAGTAAGTCAGTCTGGGAGCAGCTGGTCTCCAGCAGTGACTTAAGAACCAGAGACTGAAGTTTCCTTTTTACAGCCTTTTGATACTTTCACGGAACAGTTGGAGATCCGCAGGGATAGCAGCTACGCTCTACTTGCGTGCTGTTTTCCACGTATTCAGAGAGAACTGGAAAGGACTGTCTGTACCACCCAGTGACCATGAGATACCTCTGTTGGTTTGATACAACGCATTGCATTTCTACCACGAAACAGAAATCTGGGGCATGAAGAAGATATTGCATTTCAGAAGACTTAGTGTGTCGATGAGCATCTTTAGAACAGGATATTTATGTCAGAAATCAAACTAGGATGGACCTGTGCCCATCTCCCTATGTATGTTCCAAAGAGGTTCTCAGATCACAAGCAACATGTTGTTCCTCTTTTTCTCCTCATTACAGAAAGCAAGTTGCAAAAAAAGGTCAATGTAAGGATTGAGAAATCGGGATCAACCTGAGATACCTTCCTGAAATCTAAGTTTGCTCCTGCATTACTCTGTATACATACAGCAGTGTTTAAATTCCAGGTTCTTGTTAAGCGTTTTAGAGAAGATCATGGAATTTTACAAGCTTTGGAGTTTATGCACTCCCAAATTGCTAGAATTTGACAAATGACAGAGGTGGGACCTATTCCTAGATTTATAGATCTGGATTTGAGTCTGCTTTTATATCAGCCACCAGCCAAAGTTTGTGCTGCTTGGTGGTCTGGTTCAGGCCTGTCTGTGATCCAAGTGTTAGGAGAGAGCACACTTTTCTCTGGAAAGAAGACATCAATTAAGAGACTTCTTTGGTTTCTGCTGGAGAAAGCCACACTGTCAAGTAACCACAAACTCACTGTGATTTAATTCTTTAGCTTAGAAAAACAGTCTGAACCACCTATATTCCTACAATAATGGACACTGGTCACGCTTAATTTTTCATTTTAAGCACAAGCTATTCAGTATAGTATCATCCTGGTCTATCTCTTACTGTTCTTGCTGAAATGTGATATGCATAGCAAGCCAACTGGTGTGGCACAGCCAGGCTGACTGACTGGCACAGCCAGGACTGGGACACCAGATTGATCTAGGGCCAATGGCAAAGCTGGCAATATTGACCTCCACTGGACCCAGAAAACAGAGATGAACATCCTCCAGGTAATATGCTAAACTACTTAGATTGGTGTTCACTCAAGAACACAGTCAGGAATCTAAATCCTGATCAAGTTGAAATGTCATTAAAGTACTTGAGGGATGTGCACTGGAAGAAAATTGATTTGGTTAAAATCAACCTGTCAGGCCAATGGTGATGCTAAAAATTAAAGCCACTGATTTTCAGAATCCTACTACACTGCTTGTCTACTAAGTACATAGGGAAGAGGTAAGTGTTCATACATACACACACAAACGGAAAATATAGAATCATAATAGAATCATAGAATAGAATCAAAGAATCAGAATAGTTAGGGTTGGAAAAGACCTTAAGATCATCCAGTTCCAACCCCCCTGCCATGGGCAGGGACACCCCACACTAAACCAGGTCACCCAAGGCCTCATCCAACCTGGCCTTGAACACCGCCAGGGATGAAGCATTCACAACCTCCCTGGGCAACCCATTCCAGTGCCTCACCACCCTCTCAGTAAAGAATTTCTTCCTTAGATCCAATCTAAACTTCCCCTGTTTAAGTTTGAACCCATTACCCCTTGTCCTATCACCACAGTCCCCAGTGAAGAGTCCCTCTCCAGCATCCTTGTAGGCCCCCTTCAGATACTGGAAGGCTGCTATGAGGTCTCCAAGCAGGAGTTATAATGATAAACCTATATATGATAAACCTATATATTATATATTATGTATTATATGTTATATATAATATATATTATATTGTATATATTATACTGTATATATTATGTATTGTGTATATTATAAAATATAGGCCTATAAATTATAATTATCAACCTATAATATATATATTTATAATATAAAACTATATGCGGTTGCTATTAAAACCACCATCCTCCTGACATTTTTCAGTACTCCTTTAGACATCTAACAGAGATGATTTCATGTTGTTTTAGAGTTGTTTTCACATTGCTAATAAAAATTAAATGCAATGCATTTCATTTTTGCAGAGTGATCCCACTGTATTTATATTAAATAACACCATACTGACTGATTTGCTGAGTATGTTGTAGTGATTTCTTCATGCATTTTGCTTCTCAAATGCATGACAAGTTATCAAGTCAAACTATCGATATCCAGTCCATACAGGGAGGACTGATAGAACTGAATACCTTTTTTGCTTCATGAGATGTAGAAATGAAGATATTGATTATATGGATGCTGTCATTTTGTGGTCTTTTAGCTACTGGGTAATCAGGATACGTAAAAACCACAGTTATACAACGCAAGCCACAAGAAAAGCTTTTCAAAAATGATGTCAAAACCATAAAGGAGGAAAAGGGCCTTGTGGTGTCCCTTTAACATTGATAAGTAGCTATCTGAATCGCAAAAAGAAGGTAGGTAAAAACTACTGAGTTGATCACTTTGTCTATAAACATCTCAGGACTGTCATACTCCATAACATGGCACAACTGGAGGTGGTGTAGGTGCCTTAGCTGATATCACAGGAGAGCTCTGTGAGACAGGAACAACAGCCTTTTAAGAGCTGTATGAGTTTGTCTAGCTTAGAAATGGAAACTGACATGTTTTGTCACTGGGTTACATGACACACAGAGAGGGACAGATCCAGTAACACTACAAACTCCTACTGTTTGAAGGAGGATTTTGTGGATCAAGTTCACTTATTGGCAACATGGCTTAGAAGTCTGCTAAAAATGTAGACTGATGTAGGAGATGATATACCAGTGTGGTGTATTCATGTAATTATATATATACTAGAGAGCAGAAAGTGTCAGTGTGGGAGCCCAGAACCTTTTACTTCTTCAATCATCTCCAGGAAGAAACCGTGTCCTGTTCTTGCTTTCTTTTTCTTCAAAGTGGGAATACGAAAGGTAGTAAGTTAGTATTTAGTTAGCGCAGTGAGCTTGCAAGCAGTATACCATAACTTACTAGCAACTCCAGTTTTGTGTTCATATTATTTATTGCCACAGAGGATTAATTAAAAGACAAAGTCTACTTAGGTCCAACTATCTGAGTACACAGTTACATCTGGGGGAAAGCTTCTGTTTAGTTAGTAAGTCTAAAAACAACACACAGCCCATTACATCCCCCTCCTCCCCAAGTACTGCAGATCCAGAATACATGTAGTGCATTCAATTTGAATTTGAATTCATGCAATGCACGCAATTAAGCTTCACAACTACAGTAAGCTTTTCAACTATGCGATACCCGAAAAAGTCAAGCCTTTATCACTGGCTGTGTTGATTAACACTTAGTTTGTGAGGATAAATGAGCACTCGCAGGTACAGCATCTTCTGGTGGAATGTTTTCCATTGCTGATCTCCTGCATGCTCCTACTGCCAATGACATACAGCTTTCCAAACCATTTTGCTTTGGTTACCTTAAACAAAATGATCTAAGAGCAGCAAGGGCATGTTTTTCCAGTAGTCTTTGGAAAGGCTGATTGCTGCCATCTGTCTCTGCTCAGCCTTTGCAGAGCTTAACCTCCACTCATGTTCTGTAATGTTATTGATGCCCTTTACTCTGTAGGAAAATATAGAGGGCTTTCACTCAATGTATCCCAATTCTAAAAGAAGACAGAGGAAAGTGGTTTCGCTCCAGACAAACAAGCAGGAATGTTTCAGGAACACCAACATTTTATGTTTCATTCCCCTTTAGGCTCTACTTTTTTGAAGAAGTTAGTTCATTTAATGCTCTTTTTTGAGACATTTAGTTTTAAACACAATTTTAACAAAATAGGCCTTTTCAGAAGGGAAAAATTCATTTGGAAAATATTGAAATAAAGAATGTTTCACTGTTTCCAAGGGGAAACATTTAATTTCGAAATCTGTCAAAGGAAAATGTGTTTACATTTAAGAAAAAGCCCTCAGCTGTAAGGTATAATCTAATTCAACCCAAGTTACAGTCCCCCTAAAAGTCATCTCATCCAGGATGGAAAGAACCTTAAGATCATCTAATTCCAACCCCATTGCCATGGCCAGGGACACATTGCACCCAGTGCTATTTCTTCGCTTTTTCCCCCTTCTCAGAAGCCCTTGTAAGCACTGCACACGTACTCTCAGAGCAAGAATCTGCCACCACTTAGCATGTCTCTTTGCCACCAAGGCTCAGACGTGCAAATTCAGCGTCTCACACCCCCAGTGGGTTGTAGCATGAAGAAGGAAATTGGTTGGCTGCAGTTAGTGGAAGAGTGTTGTATTAACAGTCATGGAGGCGCGAGTCTGTTGCTATTAGACCTGGCTAGGACCACTTGTCAGGGCAAGCTTTGCTCATCTGTTTGTAGTTCTGTCTGCTTAGGGGTATGCTTATAGGTGACAGGGCAGCTTAGTTTTCTTGCCTGTTCTTCCTTCAGCCCCTCTGCTAAAAGTACGTTTGATAAAATGTTCTGTAATAAAGACAGATGGCCATTAAGAATTACTGTAAATTCAACAGCCTCAGAAACTGATTTGCAACTTTAGAAGAAAGGAACTGTTGACCATAAGGAAAGGGGATGGCATTCAAACTGTTACCCAGACAGAGCACTCCTTGGATAATGCAACTCTTGTTTTCTGTATTGAATGACTTTATGGCCACCAAATGCCTTTATTTGTGTTACAGCTAAAGGTACCTGCTGCCTTCACTGTTGTTGGAGATGCAGGATAAGGACAAATAAGTATCATGGCAAAATGTTCTCTGAGGACCAGCAACACTGTTTGTTTTCCTCTGAGGAACAACTTCTTCAGTTAAAAAAACCCCAAACTTATTTTCCTTTTTTAACTGGCAAGTGTCTCAAAATGGAGGTGAAAGCTGCTCACCCTGATCCCCCAATGCAATCAGTGTCTTGCTATGGGGGCTTGTGTAGGCAGACACAGCACCATTTCAGTAAATTTCTCATTAAGAAACAGCTAAATGCACCAGGTCAGCTTGAAATGCAGATTAAGATTGTGTGATTCACAGACATTGGTGACAGTTTTCTCCCAGCTTGGGCTAGGTCTTCCCACTTGCTCCGCTGAGGTGAGCTTACTGCAAAGACACTCAAAGTGAGCTACCGCCACCTGAAAACTTCTTAGCTAAATAAAGGCTTTCCAAATACATGATGCACAGAAGGAAAAGAAAAGGGATTTTAGAGGAAGAAGTAGGATTACGGGGTACTTGGACTTATGCCTGATCCTAATATGACTATAGAGCCCACCACTTGTCCACTTCTTTTCCTTTGTCTGCCTGGTGTATGTAGATGCCAAGAACTCAAAGGTGAAGGGTAGTTTGGTAGCTGCAAGTGTGGTACCCATACAGTGCTTTCTTGGTCTAGCAAGAATCCTGGGGGGACTGAGGAATAAATAACGAAAAGTGAAAGAAAATAGATTGTGCATTTAAGAAGGGTGAAGCACTGGGAGACACATGGAAAGCTGATTTTAGCTTTGTTAAAGTGATTTAAAAACCAGTATTTAGACAGGAACACCAGGAAGACAAGAAGCAGCTAAGGACTGTATGAAGATCAGGAATGGTGAGTCTGTTGTTCCATGCCCTTGTTCTGCATAGAACTGAAGAACATGTTCTCTGGGATGTTTACCCACAAGAACTAAACCATTTTGTTTACTGAACTGATCAGATGTTGGACAAGCATAAAGGGGTGGATGGGAATGGGAAAGAGGAGACTATTTTTTAACTCAATACCTGATGATGTGAGCCGTGGTCAAAGCACATTGCTGTTTACTTTGCTGGAGGTAGAAGGGCAGTATCATACCTGTTTCTGTTTGAAGTTCCTAAGTTATGAAACCACAAGTTCCACAGCAGGCTCACAGATGAGTAGGCTTTGTTAACACCTCAAAAGAGTCACGCAACGGTCATGAGAAACAGCAATTTCACAGTGGTCTTACCAGAAAAGGTAAAGGAAAAAGAACCCAGCTGTACATGGGAGACATAGACAAGCCACTACAGTTATGTTATAATTATATATAACATTGTTAGATAATATTATAGGTATAATATATATAATGATCATAGAATCATAGAATAGTCAATAGTTATATTTGTGTAGAGCAATTCAGATTGTGGGAGCATGGAGACATTAGAGATCCCTCAATGAAGATGCCTGTAAACACATCATCCCAGAGCAGCCCTTTTACAGCTCTCAGAGTTTCCTATCATCACATAAATGTTGATTCAAAGTGAATTATTTTTCATAATAACTCACAGGAAGAATAAAGAGAAGCGCACATTGCATATTTTCGGAACACTGGAAGTGTCAGATAGACATTTTACTCTTTTCCTGGAAATTCCTGGAAGAATCCAATAGTTCTTTTTCATCTGTGGATGTATTTCTTCTTCTAAGAGGGATGCAGGTGCTGGCCCCTTAAGAAACAACATAAAGATAAACCTATGTACATAATCTTAAGCTCACAGATGAAATAATTTGCAACCCATTGCCCTTTTAGAGGATTATTACCACCAAACTTAACCTAAAACATTTTTGAAATTAAAATCTAATAAAAGTGTCTTTGCATCTGACCACAATATTCTCTGTAGAAAACGTGAAGTTCCAGTACCCGAAACAACAATAAGCATTTGAACTGGTACCCTTGTTTCACAATCACACTATTCATAGATACAGGGTATGCACAGCCTTCTCTGGAGGGTTGTAGCAACGCTCTGGTAATAAAGCTAGGATTCAGGAAAAACCCTGCTGAAGCATTTGACGGCTCTGGGAAGAGCTGAATTACGTAAGTTGTTTTCTCCAGTCTGGTTTTGGTCTCTCAGTGTTTTTGAATGACTAAAGAGATCTATCACGTAAGAAAGCTTCCTGATAATCTACTCAACAAGTTGTCACCCTCCCTCACTATGCTAGAAATGGATGGTTCATTTTTACAGTTCACTTGCATTTAGTGAGATATTTCTGACAGCCTTCCAATAATATAAGGCCCATGTGGAAGTTCAGCTAATATAAGATAAGGAAATAGCAACTTTTAGCTAAAAGAAGCTTAATAAAGTCACAGTTTTTCAGGTTTCAGAGCAATCGGATATCATATGACAACTGCAGTTGGCGTCTCATCTAAAATTAAGAAAGGGGCACCTTTCTGGCAAGTCCTGCCGTAAAAACACAAGTAACTCATTGAGGCTATTCTTGTCCCTTAGTATGAGTCACCAGGCACATTGGTCATACCTCTGTACATGGACAAAGGCGGAGGAGGCAGAATGCTGAATAACCTGCGTGGTTAAATTTAGTAAGATTTGACTTCAGGCTGTTACTCAGATCAACAACTTTACTTTGATAGCAATGTTGGGAGACACGTCCAGTCTTCTGTCACATGCTTGAACACATGAAGGTGCAAAACAAGTGACCACACCTGCCAGCACTGATTTGCCAGCATGACTCTGTATATTTTTCTTCAAACAACTTAGGCATGCAAGGAAGTGCCTCATCTGCACCCATGTAGAATAAAGACATTTTGGACACCTGCCTTTTGAGGTCTGTGGGATAATGCACCATCACATGAAACAGTGCACATGGTCACAGGACTTTGAATGATCTGGTTCAGGTTAAGTGTCAGGTTGTGGGTTGTCTTCCTTGGCCTCTAACCCACAATTTTTGGACAACTGGGCTTTTCGGATTGAGTAAGAACATGAAGTGGCTTTTGACTCCCATCGGCACCTTTTAGAATAGAAAGGAAGAAGAGTGGTGTATGATTCTAACACCATTTATGAATTAAAGGTGTCATTTAATACCTGCGTTAAGCACAGGTTTCCTGGGGAACTGCTACAACTCCTTCACGTTAAGCAATTGCTGCTGTTTGCCTCTCTAAAGAACAGGTATTGCCACATTTCTTACAAGAGCACAAGAGGTTTCCAATACCCTCTTTAGATTTATGAATCTCTGTGTGCAACGTTTATCATTACTAAATATAGATATGAAAAGCACCAATCCTTTCCATGGTATTTAAAACACAATGGCTCTTCAGCCTCTTCAGCTTTCCTCGTATTTCAAGTGGGGAAAAATATTGCCTGCCATATGTTTGCTGCCTCAGAAAGATGTATGTGTCCACAGTAAAATCATTACTGCTTGGTTGCCTGAACCTTTATAGATATCGCCCTTCTGCCCATTGCAGAAGTGATTACTTCATTAGCCCAAGATATACAGCTAAAATAAACATGATGTACAGTGAGGTTGTTCTGATTTTGGCTGGATTCTCAGCCTGTGGGTCCCTTTTACTCTGGGAAACATAGGATATTTCTTTCTGTTTGCAGAACTAGTGATAACTTACTCCACAGAGGACCAGAGGCTTACGTTGAACTTGATTTCAAAACATTGCTTAATCTTGGGGCACTATCTAGAATGGTCTCTGTTTCAGCTGAGGTTCAAGTTCACGTCCCTTTGATGCTGTAAATGGAGCATGCTGGACTAGCTGACGCAGTAGAAAATGTACTGCATGCTTTTATAAGAACAAATCAGCAAATTATCTGAGGGTTAGCATGCTCTGCTTTACATGCTGAAATTCAGAGGTAATGACTTCAAAACCTGATTTGTGTTTTCTTTTGTGCCCTAGAACTTCATTCATGTTGCCATTCTCGTTCCTCCTGCTCATCTAGAACATCAGCTTACCTCAGCAGAGTTTATACACAAATGGACCACAAGGCTCAAGTGAGAAACAGGATGAAAGCCCTTACACGATGCTGATCCCCATTGTAGCAATACACGTTATTTGAAGTTACGTTATCCACTGGACATGGTCCTGGACAATCTGCTCTAAGTGGCCATGGTTGAGCAGTGGGATTGGACAAGATGACGTCTAGAGGTCCCTTCCAACGTCAGTTATTCCATGATTCTGTGAAATCCACCTTCCCACAAGAATCAAAGCCTTGTGCTTATTCTAAGATTGCTCTTATCATATATATTTATGCTCTCTTTCAACAAATGTTTTTAGTCAAAGTGTTTAAATTAATTTTTAAATTATCTTTTAAAAGCATAGATGGAAAATTAATGGCATCTCTGCAGTTCTTTAGCCCTTTCTGTCATTCTTTGGATCACTTGAGGGTTGTTTTCTTCTATTCCCAATTATGGTGTATTTTTAAATTTAAGTAGAAAAATGTTTTCGACATTTCAGGGTTTGGCTTGTTCTTTTCTGCCTACACTCTCATTTTTCCCGCTATTTTCACATGGTATCCCTTCTCAGTAAAGGAGAAGGAATGTCAAACCTTTCCCTGCTCATGACATGATTACATCCCCAGCACCAGTCAAGTAGACAAGAAAGTTGTTTGACATGGGACTCTCTGTTCCAAGGCTGGTTGTTTTGATACTTGCTTTTCTGTTCCTCCAAAGCATTCTGCCTTGTATCTTCACATCTCTTTCGGCTCTGTTTCTTCTCATAGATCATCTGCAGCATTGCACATAGTATCTTCATCCAGGAAGTGAAGCACTACACAAACTAAACAAGCTTCTGAAATTCCCCTTTTTAATGCCCATTTTACAGTAGGTAGTGCTTCTGAAGTGGTTTTTTTCCCCATATTCAAAAAATCCCAGTGACAGGCAAAACACTGCATCAAATATCAAGCAGGTGTTGAATTTTCAGCAGTAAGCTAATTGCTGTGTGATCTTTTCTCCATGCTTTTAATGCTCAGAAGCTAAAGGTTTCCCAGGTACCGCAAGAAAAGATTTGTCACCCTTTGGAGAATTTTCCCATCTGCAGCTGGTTACATACAGTGCTGTGGGAGGACTAAATCATAGATTTGCTGTAAGCTCTCCCTTAAACATTCTATGTGAAGTTCTCTCTTAAAGGGAAGATGAATTCTGCAGAGGGCTGAAATACTCATTGAACCTATCTGGTTCTTATATTAATGCAGTATTGTCTGTCCTGTATGGATGGTTTACTTTTGTACAGCTTGAAAACAGTTTTTCTCTCAGGTAAGAAAAGTTCTGTGGCTGAAAATAGTTATCACGGGCTGAGGCACATGTGTTGAAAAGATCTAGAGAATAACCTACATGCATGGCAGAGTCATCAAAGATAAGAATCCCGTCTTTACCTTCCAAAACATGAAGCTGATGTGTGAGGGACTGCTCCTGGATTTCATTGCTGCATCACGAAAATAAGAAATGCTGTCCCAGGAAAATCAATAATACCCAGACCAGAGGACTGGATGCTGAACTGTGGGGTCCATTCCCACGCCTACCTTGACTCCTTGGGTCACCCAGAGCAGTAACTTCATTCCTCTACATCTTAATTCTCCTTGAAGGAGAAAGAGCAATTCTCTGCCTGAGAGGGACCAGTGAGCAACTAGAGGAAGCATTCTAATGTTTATCACAGGAGGGCTGTCTACTGGCACCTACACCCCCAGGAACCAGGGAATCTTAAAGAAGCAAGTTCAGCTGCAGCCCTCAGAAAACCCATCTACAGGGAATCCAACTGTGTTTCAAATACCTGCTTAAATACCAAAGAAAGTTTCCATTTCTGGTTCCTTCCTATTCTGGAGTAAAATGCAGTACTAGAAGAATAACATCTGTAGCTATAAGGGTGTATTGCTTTTTATTTGTTAATGTAGGGCAGATTATGGAGAGAATTAAGGAGACCAGAGGGAGCATCTTAAATTATAATGAGCAATCCAGGCAATATTAATTTGTGGTTATTTTCTAGTCTTTTGTACTCCTTAATGCCTAAGATCTATTGCTGATCTTTGCAGCAGGCAGATGCCAACATAAATTTCTATTCTGTTTTCCTTCTTTAGTTAATTCTGACACACCAGAAAATGTAATCAACTCAGCAGATACATTACTCGTGCTGCCACAGAGCTGGGAGCTTGCCCTGGTAGGATTACGTGGCTGCTGGGGTTGCCTAGCCTGTCAGCCTGCTTGACAAATTCATTTTCTTTTAATGGGTTAGAGGTAATTGCCTTTTAAACCCTTAGCTGCAGAAGTTTGCCCTTATTATCATCTGGGGAACTGGAAGCGAGATGATGGGGGAAATGGGAAAGCTGGTGGTTTTAGAGCAGTTTGGGCAGCGGGTGTTTTTCCTTTGTTATTCAGTTTGCCACATTAAACTCTCATCAGAGATGGACCAAACAGGAGAAAGAAATAAATCTCAGCCAAAACCACCAAGTAAATCCTGCTTTGCCTAGTACTAATCCGAAGCAACTGGAATTCTGGCACCTCAGGCGGTATGAGGTTTACACTGGAGAAGAGGAGGATTTGCCTCCTCATTCCTAGGGATTTATGTGTCTAAAGTAATACGCATATATTTGCATAGTTTCTTCAACTGGAACTTTAAATCACAAAGCTTAACACCCAGCCAGTCTGACTCAGTACTAAGGTATCAGTAGTACAGAAGTTGTGATCAAGTTACTTCTGCCTCCCACAAGGTCTCACAGAGAGGCGCAATCTGAGGTGACACAGCATGAAAGCTGATATTTCCTCTAGCATCTTGTGGTTGTACAGGATTGATCCAGCCCGAGGTGGTGGTGTTTATCCATACACAGCATCCCACCCTTGGTTGAAATTACCACTTGTGGTGATGAATTCTCACCTATTAAATGTGTCAGAAATGCGTGTGAAAATCTATGTTGAATTTGCTTCAGGTCTATGCCTTTAGAGACCAGAAGTCATCCAATGTCACAGCATGACTTAGTAATAAATGTTTTTTGGGGGCAAGCTGTGAAAAGCTTATGTTGACTGAAAGGGTTGTGCTGTGTGTCCTCATACGGTTTTAATTGTGAGTAATGGTAACTAGAAGACACTGTGAAGTCAACTACGATGAAAGGAAAGAGAAGAGAGTCTCCATGCTGTGGATGAAAGATGGAAAATGAATACTTCGTATGTCAGGTAACCAGGGGTAAGAACAAATTTCTCTATCCAGCATGCATGACATAAGTGGATGAGTGCAAACACATTTTCCATATACATTTAATCATGCATTCACAGCCTTTTTCTAGCTTTCATTGGCACATGGGCATTAGAAGAGAAGATAATCTAATGTTTCAGTTGGAAGGGACCTACAATGATCCAACTGCCTGACCACTGACGGTTGACCAAAAGTTAAAGCATGTTATTAAGGACATTGTCCAAATGCCTCTTAAACACTGACAGGCTTGGGGCACTGACCGCCTCTCTGGAAAGCTCAGTTCCAGCGTTTGACCACCTTCTCAGTAAAGAAACACTTCCTAATGTCTAGTTTAAACCTCCCCTGGTGCATCTTTAAACCATAAGTGAATGAAGTGGCTTCCTATCACCTTTTTGTGATGTTTTACTGCCGCAGAGCAAGTGATGTGTGCATTTGCCAGCTCTAGATATTAAAAATGCCTTTGTAACCTTTGCATCTGGCACAGCAGTTGTCAGCTGTTTGATCTACGGCTGAGGTGAGTTAATAAAAAGCTTATCTGAGCAGTGGTAAGCGGGTGAGAAGGAAACAGTGCTCTAGGGACTTGGCATGAGGACCGCACAATACAGCAAGGCCACAGCTTCAGTCATGAGAGTTTTCTCGTGTTTAATCAGCCTTCTAACAGTGCCTCCTGACTCACTGCCAGGAGAAAGCTAGAAACAAAGATCTATGGGTCCTCAGTGGCACTCTGTATTTCAGACCAGTTTGGACCCATCCCTTGGATCTTCAGCTTCGCCCCACTGCAGCAGCAGAGCTGAGGGACACAGTGGGCATTGTGCCGATGTGCTGGGTTATATGACCCAGGGAGCTACCAACCAACAGTGTGCCAAGCTCCCAGGCTTCTGTTTGAAGGCAGGAATCAGCAGAAAGAGCCCCAGGTTGCAAGAAGAATCAATGTGATGAAAATAGCTCCCTTCAACATTCTGAGCTCTGTTATATTTGTCCACAGGATATACATTTTGCCCTGCACGCCAATGAGGCATGTGAGAATAATACATACTCGTATTAACATTTATTTTCAATTGGAAAAAACCACCAGGTTTTGGTCCTAACATCTTGTGACTTTCAGTTTAAACATCATGATTGAAATATTATTGTGCAGCGTAGGTGTAATAGCATGTTGTTCTACACAGACATCCTGATTTCTCTTTGAAGGAGCCTTCATGAATCCTGTATAATTTTAAAATGGCACACAGTGACATTGTAAAGCGTTACAAAATCAATTATTAGGGAAATAAGTGATACTTCAACTTTGCAGCGTGTAAAATCTATGCCATCAATTGCAGATCAGCTGTAGTAAATAATGACTGGCTGATGTAAAGTGAAACCGCAAGTTAACTTCCTTTCTTTGCAGTGGGAGGAGGCGAGGCAAACACCAAAGGCATCTTCCTGACACCTCTCAGGCTTTCCTGCATTGCTTTGTGCTTCTGTGCTCTTCCAAGGATTTTGCCAATTCAAAGAATCCATGTGGGCATGAGCCACTTGGGATCCTAATTAAGGCTCCCTAATTATGCTCTAATTCTGTTTCAGTGTTGCAAGGCTGGAAATACCTAGCTTCCTGGGCTAAGCAGCACTATTCCAAAGACTCAGAATCCTCAGCTAGAAGGTAGGGACTCATCCCTGTCACTCTGCTGCCTTCAAAGTGCTCTCTTAAGTTTAAGGCAGTTTGTTTTCCTCCATCCCTTCTTCAGAACAGCAAAGAAAGGGATAGAAGAGATTTCCCGCTCCCTGCCTTCATACTCATCTATTTCCCAGGGTGGAAGTGAACAGATGCAGCTTCTGGCTCACAGCACCTCCATGGCTTGTCAGGATCGCATTTAGCTGCTGTTCACAACTTCTGGGGCAGTATGACATGCACAGACTCTGTTTTTCACCAGCTGCTGAGTGTTTTTACACATAGAACTGAATAGGAGAAACACACTTGCTTCTTCTCAAAGATCCTGCTGAGTGTCAGGGCCTGGTTTTCTATTGCACAATTCACAAATTCAACAGGAATTGCAAAAATCTTCCAAAGTAGACTTGTATTCTCCTCCACAAAAAAAAACCCACCCTGATTTCATAATAAGTATACAGATATTCAGACAAAATGTGATGCATTCCACCTCACACCTCTTTCATGTTAAAAATCTGACTTAAAATCAAAAAGTATTTGTAAAAGCTATATATTTTGTCTCCATAGATTATGTTTTCAAGTTTCTCTGCAAGCACGAAAGTTGGATAAATGGTCTTTTGGAGAAGGGGGCTGACTGCTTGGTTTTTAATGGGTGCTGTGATCCTTTGTACTAAAGGCTCCCAGATCTCATGTGCCAGCCACACTTCGCTAAGAGTGACAGCTGAATGCAGTTAATTCTCTGTTTTTAAACTGACTTAAGGCAGAAAACTCTTTAGGACTTTTTCCTAGTTCTTGTGTGCTAAAAGCATCTCACATGCCCATGGCAGGGGGGGCGGAATTAGATGATCTTAAGTTCTTTCCATCCCAAACCATTCTATGATTCTATGATTGCCACTGCACAGTTAATGAAAATGTGGACAAAGGCTGCTAATTCTCAACCATTAGCCCCACAGCAAATGTGATACCTGCTTCCCCTCCATGGAAAACACAAGCCAAAAGAATATCCATGGTTCTTTATAGCTGCTTGGATCTGGAGTTACAGTAGAAAAGTCAGGGATTATATTGCTTCTGCATAGAAACACAGACCTCAAAATCTTACTCCTTTGCTAATCTTGCCTAATGTCTCTAGGCCTGACACTTAATGGTTATTCTTAATATTTTTATATGAATCTAAATATGAGGCAGGAATTAACTCTTCATTAACAGAATGGAGTCACGCAAAGCTTAGCATTAGGTGGGAAATGCTATAATAATGGAAAACACGTGTATTTGCATGCATAGGACCTCTATATAGGTAGACATGGAGGTTATCTAACATATCTCTTTGCCAAGTTCTGCTCTTTAAACTTTTATAAGCTCGTTTGTAGAGACCTGCAATGAATGGGTACAGAAACACTGATACAGATGATATTTGTTCATGAAAGATATTAAAAGCTTAACATTATGTAGAAAAACAACTTCAAGATACCAGCAGCAGAAGCCAATTGTGAAAGAGGGATTTGTGACTTGGAAGTTTGGTGCTAGTGAAAATTTTACTACCCACATAATCATTAATAAAACCACAGTTTTCTGCTTAAATAAACTGCTGAATACATAAAGCCAGTGTGAGTCGAGGCAAAACACGTTATAGACAAAGAATCTTTAAACCCTCTATTTTTTTTATGGTGGGAAAATTATGCCAGCAATGACAGCCTCCAACTGGGGTTTGTGCTTCTGTTCTGGGTTCTATGAAGACTTGTAGTAAGCTGAGCCTTCCAAACCATTCTCAAAGTGCTTATCAAAACCACAGGTGGGAGTTGGAAGAAGATTTACTATCTCTGTAAGTAAGAAAGCAAGCACACCCAGGCAGTCCACCTTGCAGTACAACACGTAGCGCTGTATGCACCACAGCACCATTTCACATCGAAAAGAGACTGTACTGAAGTTCTCTACAACAGTCTCTACAAATCCCTATTGTACCTCTTTATATCTGTCAGCCTTTGTGTCCTATTCCAGTTCCCAATTTAAGACATTATCTTTTCACCTTCCTAAATATTTGCTAGTCTGCCCATGGGGTTGGGACTAGATGATTTTTAAGGTCCCTTCCAACCCAAACCATTCTGTGGTTCTATGATTCTGATTCTATGATTCTGGTGAGCACTCCTTTTCCTAAACCAGCAGTACAATGATGTTTTACTAAAAGCACCTGACACACTAACGGATGGATACTACATGGCACTTAAGGTTAACGTAGTCTCAGCATCCTTTGTTCCATGTGTTACATAGGGGAAATACCTCCACTTACTGCTGTGAGATGGCTTGAAGGAAATGCAGAGGATGAATTGCTTTAGTGAAAGCAATCCATTTAAATATAATGGCACCAAAACCAGACAGTTCCTTTAGTCTGTCAGCTCTCTGATACCATTTCTGCTATTCTTAGCTGAAATGGAGTCTTTTTGTTAATCACAGTTCAGTTGGTGGAGAAAAAAAAAGCTGGGAAAGCACAATAGAAAGTGCCAGCTCTATCTTTCCCCTTCTCCTCCACACAAGTGAGTCCAGAGATTTAGATAAGCTGGGGAAAAAAACAGGAAAACAATGATCTGTCAACAAGGGCTCCCAGCAGTTCCCTTTCTAGCCATGTCCTGCAGCAGCAGACAGCTTCAGTCCCCATGGGCTCTTTGCAGATGTCAGTGTCCCATCGCTTGCCATAGCTGCTGGAAGTCTTGCTGGGCCCATGGGCTTTGTGTTACACCAAATTTTGCCCACTTTAGAAATCTCAATTTCCTTGCACTCACTCACAATAGGACACAGGAGACTCATGACTTCTCTCAGCTATGTTTCACACACCAGGATATCTTTGAATCATCTTTACCCGAAAGGAAAAATAAATCATAGAACCATAGAATAGTTAGGGTTGGAAAGGACCTTAAGATCATCCAGTTCCAACCCCCCTGCCATGGGCAGGGACACCTCACACTAAACCATGTCACCCAAGGCCTCATCCAACCTGGCCTTGAACACTGCTAGGGATGGGGCATTTACCACTTCTCTGGGCAACCCATTGCAGTACCTCACCACCCTTAAAGAACTTCTTCCTTATAACTAACATGGGTCATTGTAATGACACTGCTGCCTAAAAAGAATGGTGCCATTCATGCACGGCTCTTTGATTTATATGACTGGAATAGAAAGCCAACCACTACCGGTCCAATTCCCTTGGACTCGAAAGGTAGGACAAGGTTTTATGGTGGTAATTTCCAGATACTTAGGAAGCTTTAAATCCATGTGTCCTACGTTTATCTACAATGCAGACAGAGGATTTGCCTCCACGTCTCAGGAGAAGTTTTGAGACTATTTCATTATTGAGAATTATAGCAATAATATCCAAGGAGTGTGTCTAGGAATAGAAAACAGTTTCCCAAGTAGCTCTGAAGTAGCCCTGACCACTGTTTAGGAGAAAGACAACTCCTTACCTGACTGGGCAATGAAAATATGTTAACTTGACTGTGTCCCCTTATAAGAGAAACTAACGTGGATTTTGCCCTCTTGGTAATATGTTAACAGAGATTTTTTTTCTAGTAAGTGGAAAATGACCATGGTATTCCCCATGAAAACAAGTCTCTGAGAGTGCTCACATATAGCACATTTCAGAGATGTAAAGTCAAGATTGCTTTATTCCTCGGGTTAACCAATCCTACAATCTTTCCATAAAGCTGAGGTACAGTGAGCCTAACTTCTTAATCAAACCCTATGAGTTTTAATTGAAATATCAGTATATTTTTTGATTAGCCTCATGAACAAGGATTAGATTTTCTTGTGCAAAGCCATGGTTTCTCGCTGCTAGGCACAGTCTCTCTGCAACAACATTCCAGTAGGTTACTTCAGGGCAAGCTGTGTAGGAGTAAACCAAGTTTCTATTCTATGTGAATCTATGGGGACCAGTAATCCTCTGCTTGCTCATCAGCTGAATGGTTTCTGGTCTTTTATCGCCATTGAAGGGTAACGTATGATGGAGCAGCTCTGACAGTTCACAGGTAAAACACCCTGTGCAAAGCAGGCAAAAAGTCAGAGGAATATGGCAGCAGCCTTCATGCAGTTTCTGTGCATGACATGCTGACTTGTGCACAAAGCATCCGGACTATTAATAAGAATCTGGGCCCTTTGTTTATGAAGCTTGATGATATAGCAGCGGCATCTTAGATGAAAAGCACTAGATCATCAGGTCATTAATACCTTTCACTTCTTGTCAAACAGTACTTGGGGCAAGGTTCATTAAGCTGGCAAGAGCCCTGGGGACACGAGCCAGGAGCTTAAACCAGACTCCAGTGAATTCTGTTTATCTGTGTCATTACCCAAAATGGTCAGAGAAGGAAAACAACAGTGGACACCATTGCAGGTTAAATCCCTCCAACTCCCCACCCCCAAGTTTCTGGAATCTGATGTAAGGAAAACACTTAATTTCAGATTCAAGCATTGTAGGATGCTCTTACTTCTACCTTCTTGCAGGTGCTGCACGTTGTATTTTCAGCAGATACCTTAACTAGTGCTTGTCTGGCATGAATCATACAGGTCAAATTCCCTGCTAGTGTAAATGAGTGCTGCTCTAAGCATACCTGGGAGCCTCATTCTTTTGTGCTGGCAAGTAACTGGCACCAGAAGCATGTGTCTGTGCGCGCACATGTGTACATGTGTGTGCACGTGTGTGTGTTGCAAATTGAAAACAGAACCAAATTTCAGGTCCTTCTGTTCTGTTCCCTGCAAGCACGATGGTGGCTCCCAGGGATGCTGAAGCCGTGTATCCCTGCAGTGCACTGCATGACGCTGTAAACAGCAATGAAGAGCTAACACATGATAGATAAATACCTAATGGCTATAAATAACTTTAAGATTTGTCTGAAGGAGGAGATAGGGTTATGTCATTTTAATATCTGTCAAGCCACATGCACCTCCAAGCAGCTGCTGAAAATTTCTTTCCGCTCAAATATCCCATTTAATAAGCTTCTACTAGCACCATGGTGATATTTCTGTGACAGGAAGAACCAGGTCTCTTAAACTAACAAACCTATGAAAACGGTTTTAAAAATGAACTTGCTCATAAAGATCTGGGCTACTGAGAGTTTAATCTCTCCTTTCCCAGGATTGGGAAACTGAAGGCTTCTTGAATGCCTAGGAGGTATTCACTGGCTACTGAATAATTACTGGCATAGCCAAACCAACCTGAAGGTAGTCCAACTTGCAGGCGCCCCTGGAATGATTCAGTCAAGCAAACCAGGGACCTTCTTGTGTTGCAGGTTCCAGCTGGCCACCAATTAGCTTCATCTACACAGCAATCTCTGATTGAGATGCTCTAGTGGTGCACATTTCTGTGCAGCAGCACCCAGCAATTGTAGTACAGCTGGAGTAGGTGGCTGTTGTGGGCTACAAACCATAGCGCAAGCTTGCAGTGTGACCATGCCTATTGAATGAAGTGGCACTGCTTGGGTTTCTAGAGCCCCCAGGTCTAGAAAGGTGCTATAGAGGGGTTCCTGTCTTCTGCTGCTACTACATCAAGTGATATAAGTTCCAGCTAACAATATTGGTAAGGTAGGTGCCAACTAGAAAATGACAGATTAAGCAAATTGTGCTGGCAGGCCACTTGCAGGAGGAGCTCCTCACGATGGGACTCAGTGAAGCATCAGGAGACCTGCCAGCAATGTAAATGTTTGTGAATTGGTCTCAGTTGTGCTCAACTGTCCATGAATAACAAACCACAATAAATGGTGAAAGCTGACATCTCTCATGTTGGCAACTCCAGTCAGAACATTTGGTTTCCATCTGGAAATGGCTCTTCATTTAGAAATTTCAGGCCCCTTTATTCAAGGAAATAGATGTAAGAACATCCCACAATGCTTGAATCTGAAATTAAGTGTGCTCTTTACATCAGATTCCAGAAACTCGTGGGGTGGGGAGTTGGAGGGATGTTAGTGATTTTAAAAAATAAACAAAAGCATCAATCATTGGGAAAGTTTTCTTCCTGGCTCTGCCTCTGCCTTAGAGATGGGATTTGGGGTATATCTTAGGACATTTACTAACCCTCTGTTTTGCCAGCTAAATTTGGAGCTATAGGTATCCCTGCCTGTGTTTGTGTTTCTGACTTCAGATGAGCTCTACTCCAATGAATACTGCAACAGCTCCCCTTCCCTTGTTTTGTCCTCTCAAAACTATCCTAACAGCCTCAGGCAGTTCAGCATCACTAAAACCATTGACAAACCATAGACAGGATCCAATCTGTCTTCAGACACCATCTTCTTGCCTTCTTTGTTCTGCTTGCTACTGCCTTCTGCATAAGACTGCACGAGACGGCACGGAGAAGTTGTTCTAAAATGGGCTTCCGGCACTGATCCCTCGGGTGCTGTCCCCAGAGCACCACAGTCACCAACAAGCCAGCCCTGTCAGATGGGACTGGGTCAGCGTAATCTGCCCCCATGCACAACTGTCATGATAACCAGTGCAAGATGAGCCAGGACAGACTGTTCTCAATGACAGACTCTAACTTCTGCTGCTCTCCAGTGCCAGCAATTACTTTAGCCAAAGCATGACCATATTCACACGTAAGATTAGCCTTTTCTGTGAATATCAGCACAGTTTTGCCTGTAATTCTCTACTTTCTTTCCTCTTGAGAGTCCTGAGAAAACTCCTGCTGGCACAAATTATCCTGACTCTACAGAAATCAACAGAGTTCTGACAATTTTTATTCCAAGTCAGGTTCTTCTGCCACTTGGCAGGGAAACCCACAGGGCATTAGGGTAACCTGATAGGAGAATTCAGGTCTTTGTCCCTGCCTTTGGACCTGCCTTACTAATTGGGAAAGTAAAGTCCAGAGAATGGGAGGGAAAGGGCAGCACGTTGCTTAACAGAAATGAATGCCTTCATAATGCCATCATCATCTGCAACTGCAATAAATCTATCTTAACAGCAAAGAGTTTGGGGTCAGGATTGCATTGACTCAGTTTGCAGGACCTCAAGAAATTCTCATCTAGTTTCTGCTTATTTTGAGTTAAACCAGTCAGGAAGTGGATAGAATACTGCTTGCTTTCATTGAGTGTTTTGGGAAAAGGGATTGATGGGCTAGATGGAGAGCATTATGGCTTGTGCTGTCACAATAACTGTTCATGCTTGATAGTGCAGGGCTGCACATCTTGCAAAACATTCTCAAAGTAATACCAAATGTCCATTTTGAATTTAAAAAAATAGTAAAATCAAGATTAGTACCAGGAAGGATAGAAATTATTCTTGGAAGTTATTCCTTAATATTTGGATATAATCTACCTTATCCAGAAACATCTGTCTGAGTGCATAAGACAAAAATACTCTTTTGTCCCCTGCAGCAGTGTCCAAAAATGAGGTAGTAAGTATTGCTTCCTGATGACACACAAATGGGGGTTTTATCTGTGCCAAGATCATCATATGAACACTGGAATAAAACTGCAAACAGACAAGAAAAAGGGCACACACCTGAAAGCCTTTAACTAGCCTTTTCATCCCCTGAACTTCACTAGCCTGCTCCAAAAAGCTTCATTGAAGTTTCATTTTCCTGAGGACATTTATATTCAGTTAGGAAAGTCCAAACACCTCTTAACAATAGCTTTGTGTCAGGCCACAGTTTATTCTTTGGTGCTAATGCAGGCTCTTAAAAGAAGTTCAGTCAATGCCCTTTGGGTTCAGGGAGAGCTGGACAATTTGGATGCCAGATTCCCTTCCAGTTTCAAAGGGATTTCAAACCTTGCTATTCCCCCAAGGCAGGATATCCCCACTAAATCTGCAGAGGCCACTAAACTGCAAAGTCAGTCACTGTAAGAATAACAAAATATCTTGGTAAATATAAGAAAAAATGTCTGGGGAAACAAAAAGAGAGAATTCTATGGGCACTAGAGCAGGGCAGAAATAATCATAACTGCAGAAAAGAGGCAAACTGAATTACAAGCTGAGCTTGATGTTGTCCCCTTGCAAGAGCTGAGTATCATCTTGGGTTGGCCAGGCTGTTAGCAGAGTCTGCAAATGCAGGTGGAGTAACCCTGCTGCACACGGGGCTGGGAACACCTGAGATGAAGCACCAGTTGTAACATGGGAGATTCAGACAGTAGGAAAAATCTTTTAGTTGTTAGTGTAGGGAAGCAGTGTAGCAGATTGCTTGAGGAGGACGCAGAATCACAAGAGATCTTGAAAATGAGTGGGGAATAGGTGAGAATGATAAAAGCAAAGCTGGTTGTGTCCTGCAGGAGGGGCAAAGGCTGGGGGAGCCTTCCCCTCCTGCTTTCCATGGTCATGTCTTTGCTATGCTGGCATTTCAGTTCTCAGAACCAACTGGGTTTAGAGCCAATTGTGTCCACACAACTTGTGCAGGATCACGGGCTGTGTGGGAGAGCAGTTTTCCATGTACTTCCTCAGGGTGTCTTCATTTTCATTCATTGCCTACAGGGATGCACAACATAAAAAGGGAGGCAGCACTCCAAAGAAAACATCCCTGACTGACCTTCTGTGCTCCCAGTTAATCCCTCTGCTCAAAAGACATACTCCAACCTAGTGCCAGAGCCTTGATCAGTTCACAGGACCAACAAGTTTGTGTTCAGTTACAGGACATAAGCCAAAACGATAGACGCAGACGCTAACTCCATGTCTTCTAGGAAATGTAGGCTTACATGTAGGTGTCCCTTTATCACATCCATGAGATTTGCAAGCCTGTAAAGTGTCATATTGAGACAGATCAGTAGTCCATCTAGTTAAGCAGGCTGTGACTGCTGTTTGAATGCATTTCCCTCTGCATTTCCTTGTAAACCTGCTCCTTTCTGCAGAAGGGCACCTTTGGAGGTAGTTGCAGATGCTGGAGAGTGGCAGGAACACAGCAGGGCAATAGTGGCATCTTGCAATCATGAACAGTTTTTGCCCAGGTAGAAGCATTATAACTTTTATGCACAGAATTACAGGAAACAATCCCGAAATTAAAATATCATACCCCTTTCTGAGACTGAAATAAATGATATTTCACATCCTAACATTCCCTACAGAGCTAGGAACTGGGGAAAACAGACTATTTCTCTGAGAATCCTCTCTATTTGAAAGAACACGCTCACTAAGGATGTCTTTGTCTCTTTTTCATCATCTACAGGACTCTATGACATGCACAGGAGGGAAGCATTGTAAGTAAATGACCCCAGCCTGACTTCAAAGCAAAGTGAGCTGGACAAGATGTGCCAAAGGGTTTAACATCTGTGCCATTCCTATAAAGCATTGTTTTGTCCTTCGTACTCAGTGAGGAGACACCCACATGTGTTTTCCACTTTCATTGTGAAACCAGGAAATGTTTAATTAAAATCAAACTTAACTTACTTTGTTTTCTCTTCACGCCAAAGTAACATCAGCTGGTGAGAGGGAAGATCTGCGAGTCTTGGCACCCAAAGGGCCTCACTCCCCAGAGGGACAGAGCTGGAGAGATCTGGACAGATCCACTGGGATGATATCTGTGTCCCTAGGGTACAGAAACAAGTTAGGTCGTGTACTAGGAAGAGCAGAACTTGCTGCGTGCTGGGGACATCCAGCACGGATAGTTGTACCGGTCCAAACTCTGTTGCATTTGTACAGAACGACAGCAAAGAGGGATGGCAAGAGCCTCACCAGAAGATGCAGTCTGTCTGTCTTACTCCCGTAAGGTATCATCAGGTATTACCCTGATGAGCCACAGGGACTTGGAGTTAGGAGAGTTGAAGAGAGGGCAGCTCCAGATATTGTGCTCCGTGAACCTCCCCAAACCCAGCAGCCACAGCTTGAGGCACCAAAATAGATTAAGAAACTTGGAGATGTGACTGATTTATATCCTCACTGGATCAGGCCAAAGAAAGGACACTTCATCCAACCTAATATCCATATCTTATTATGTGGTGCCTTTCATTTGCCAAGGGCTGAAAGGCGTTTCAGTCCCCTTTTGTTGGCCATATGGTAACACAAATCTTTGTGTTATGTGTTGGTAATGCAGAAAACAGTCCTATGGTTGTGAGTGGTTTGGGAGGAAGTTTAAGGCTGCAGATTCTTTTCCCAGAAACATCTCCACTTCCAATCACATCTCATTATGTGTCAAATACAACTTTGCTTCAGCATGGGTGGTACACTCAAGTGCTTTTTGCTATGGCATTGCAAGAGCCAGGAGAGACACTAGTTCTCTTAGGGAAATCATTGTGTAGCAGGAACTTTCCACGCAGTGACGATAAATCAAGTCCCTGGAGGCATCCACCAGACCGCTTTGGAAAACTCTATAGCATCAAGGTAGGCTCCGATCAACATGTTCTGAAGAACATACTTATTTCCATTAAATTTTTCATCAATTTAGGTGTTCTTGAAGCATTCTTCAAATGATTCAGTGTTTTGGGTTAAAACTCTCTTATGGAAAGGGACCCAAATCAAACTAGAGGCAAATTAACATTTGCAATTTTAATACATTCCTACATCAAGCACTCACTTTCTCATTTGCAAGCAAATTCTGAGGCAGGCCTGTCGAAACTGTGAAGTGCTATCTAAAACCCGTTGGGATTGTCATATTTATTAACATAATCACTGTCATTTTTCTCTAATTTAGATGGGGTCTTTAGTGCTTAGAAGAACAGCAGCCAGAATATTGCACTGGCCATGATCCCATTATCAGAAGATACCCCCTCTCCATGAAAATATAATCCCTGGCTCATTTAGCATATTAAAGTAGGCTAAAATTGCTTCCTGAGTTACAGATGGGGAATCTGAGGATAAGAAACAAATACGTTACTCAGAAAGTAGGATTCCTTTCTTCCATCAAGCTCTAACATTTTTCAGCAAAGGAAGACTGAGAGACAATGCACTACCTAAATATACTGCCATATTTATGCATCCAAAGTGAGATGAGGATGGGTGGATTTGTCCTGTGTATCAGTGCTATGACAGTGGAGCTTCATCTCAGTCATTTTAATGACACTTCTTGTTTTCCCTTCGTTCCCCATTCCCCTTCTGGCCCATCCTGACATCCCCCCATACTTTAACTGTTTGACCCTCTAATCCCATTTTTCCCAGAGAAGGGGAAGTAAACAGAAGTTGACAAGAGCTCCGAAAAGAGCTCAGGGCAGAACAAGAGTGTGAAGTGCTGTGGCTCATAGAGTTGAAGCACAGCAGTGTTGCTTCCTCAGCTTCAGAGGCTGTAAAACGGCAAGCAGCAGAGCACAAACATGTTGTCATGACAATGAGTGTAATAAAATGGGGGTTTCTCTGCATGGTTAATGCATTGAGAGAAAGGTAACCAGGACAGCAATAAACACTTGAGAGATTTCAAAAGCAACACAAAGTCTGAAATGTAATTACATTAGAGACAAATTATCTGTTATTGATGCAATGGTCCAAACTTTCCTATGTGTATTGCTAGTGCTCTAGTGAGCATGAGGCAGAAGCTATGAGACACAGAAAAGGGTCATGTAGGCTGCTTCCACAGTCCAGCCAAGGTCTTATGGACTAAACTCCTAAACTAGCAAGAGCTTCTCCAGACAATCAAAATCTAACCTACATGCTAGATGCCAGTCTGTAGAATGAAATACGAGGGTTACAGTGTCCCCATGCAGACCTTCACCCAGAACTTGCACCGGATGATTGAACCTGTAGGGAAGCATCAGGACAGGGTCCTTGATGAAAATGATTACTTGGGGGAAAAGTGTCAAGGGGCAAACCTCAGGCTGCCTGTTTACAAGTGGGCTTAAGAGGGGAATTGTGATAGTAATAGTGGCTGGACTTTCTGTTTACTCTTCTGCCTGCTTACAGGCAGCAAGAGGTTTTTGTTTCATGGAAACTCCATCATACCTCCCTCATGCCCCCTACAGCACTTTCTGTCAGGGACACTGTCTTTAGTATCAAGCAGTTACGTGTTCTCCCAGTGATAACAGACTCCCTGACATACGTGACTCTCCAGAACCTGTGCTGATCAACACAAGGGATGGTCAGTCATCCAGTCAGTCAGCAATGCTTGCTTCATCACGATCCCAACTCCCTGCCCTGCCTCAGCAGGCTATAGGTAAACAGAGATGCATTAGGAAGGGCAGGCTTGGAAGCCAAAGACTACAGACACATCCTGCCCTCTGTCCCTGCATCCACCCTGTACACTGCAAGCTATTCCAGCCTGACCTAACACCTGCAAACTGACTCTTCTGCATGGTTGCAATGCGACACTCAGCCCATCCAACCAGGAAAGGTGCAAGAGGAACCTCTGGATCAAACATACAGCACAGTACAATGCCTTGAGGCTCCAAAAGAGGTGGGAAATGAAGAGAAGCAGAAGAGAACTCACAAGTGCTAATAAACACACATGCCAAGTGTGAGTCATGGCACAGTGGTCTCCATCCACTCAGGCTAGGTGAGTTGAAATTGAAGGGACAGTGTATCCAGCAGTCATAACCTGAAGACCCTGGATGCTGATCACTGCAAGAAGCCAGTGCTAATGAAAAATTCTGGGGTTATTTTTAACCTATGTATCAGTCCTGTATATTGGTGCTATGACAGTGGAGCTTTGTCTCAGTTGTTTTAATGCCACTTCTTTTTTAACCTATTTCCCAGTTTAATGAGACCAATGACAATGAGAACACCGGGCCACGACCTGACAACAGACTGCCTCTAAATGCACAGTTCTTTGGCTAAAGGATTCCTTTTTCCTTTTCTCTTGTGGTCGTGAACTATTAACCTTTGATCCTAAGGAAGCAGATAATGGCTCTTTTTGAACAAAGACAAACTGATAGTAACAGGCCTCTCAGTTCATAGGAGGGTTTTCTTTGTTTCCAAGTCAAATCTCACTGGCTCAGATCCAGCCAGCTGTCTTCAGTTTCTGGATGTGGCTATTGAGCAAGGTTTTAAAACTACATCCAGCATTGTTTAATTGATGAAGATTCGTATTTTTGAGCTTTGCAGGAAGGAGAGATCAAACAATAAGGAATGATGGAGGCCCATGCCATAGTTATACTGTGTGGATCGGCCTCTTCATGGGCCTTCTGTTTTAACAATAATAAATCTCTACCTAGTCCCCTCTGGTCTCAGTATTGTCTCCCTCTCAAAGAGGCAGCCCTTGCTATGTTGAATTCCAAAAGCAGGGATACTGCATCCCTTTCTGCTTGAGCATGACCGATCACGTCTGCCTTCTGCTTTGAAATATTTGGTATCTCTGCTTCTTCTCTAAGACTACATAGCTTACCAGATCACATTATCAGGAAGTTCTGCTTGATATTCCTCCTTCAGCTGTCCTAAACACACTCAAGCACCTTGTTCAAAGCCATTCTTCAGGACATCTCCCATTATGTTGCTATCCCACTCCCTTTCGCACAAGTTCTTCTCCATGCACATTCACAGCAGTCCTCTTCAGCAGCACGATAGGGCTGACACCTATCACATAGCATTTAGTTTATGTCACTTCATAGCTCACCTGAGCCCCTTTTCTTCCTGCAATCATCCTCCTGTGAAGTTAAGAACACATGCAGACAATCAGATATTCAAAACAAGGTCTTGCTTTGAAGGCACCTGTGAAGGCAGAAGGACAGGCTGGTATGTTGTGAGCAGCACCGACAGGCAGACCATCTCCATTTCACTCACCAAAGAAACAAATGTGAGAATGTCTCAACTAGGAAACTACAGATTTATTCACATTGCATCTAAGGAAGAGAGACAGCATATATTTTTTGTAATGCAACTACACTGTGCCATAAATAACTCATAGCACTAGGACTAACAATGTCCCAGTTATTAGCTTACCAGTCATACTGGAGGGGCAAATCTTACACTACAAAAAAAGAGCTATTTCTTCCTCTTCTGTCACACATATAAAGAAATTATTGGGAAGGTTTTTATTTCTCTTTCTTAAGTGACAACTAAAGCATGTTTCTCTTTGTACGGCTGTTCAATATGTATGTTATTTTTAAAGGTATTAAAGTTCATCACCTCCAGACAACAGGCCACTTTTCTTACACAAGACTTTGCTGCTCAGAGAAGAAGTCATACAAGGGTTAAATGACTTCTCCAAGGCTGGGAGCACATAACCAAGTGGGGATTGTAACTAAGGGGCAACCAGGCTCCTTTCCTGTTCAGTCACACTGCTGCCTGCACTCCGATGATTTCATTCACCAAAACATGGTCATGGACAAAGAACGGGCTCTGCAAAAACAGCCCCTTATCTGCTCCTGCCTGCCTCTTGTCCAAGTCATGTGTGATTAGTTTACTGACACAAACACCCCTCTGGAGCCAAAGCAGCTGCTGGAGCAAGCTGTGCCCTGATACAGTTCTTGCCTTTACAGCAGTATAAGAGCAGTAGCTATGGTCTAGCTGAGTACAGGAGCTTCACTGTTTATAGAGCTGGAAGGAAAACACAGCTTGATTATAAGGTATCAGGTAGATCTGGTTGAGTTGGCAATCAGAAAAGAAAAGTCAACCATGATTTGTAACAATAACTGCAGTGAGTATGAAATAAAGATAAGCTGTAGGGAACAAATATGGGGGGGAGAAATGTAATTCCCAGATGGTTTAATTTGTCTTTTTTCTAATTGTCCATAGGAAGCAAAAGGCTTCAAAGTACTTGGGACTGTGGGTACTAGGAGTAGGTGGCAGCAGAACCTCTGTGTGTGTAAGTCCAACCAAACACCTTTTAAGTAATTACTCCCGTGAAAATTAAACTAAGGAAGCTTCATTTCAAATAGGTGTCTGCATCAGACCCGAAAGGGTCTGATGACGAGTTGCAGCAAGTCGCTGAGGCCCAGATCCATCCCATTTAACTTTAGGCACTTAAATGCATTGGCTAATATAGGGCTCCCTCACTAGTCAATGTAGACAAAAGGTTCTTCAAAGAGACTTGAAGCACATTCAGAATTAGCACCTCTCTCTACTCCATACAGAAGAATTCTAAACTCTAAAATTCAGTAATGCGACCTCACTTAACTGCACAAAGTAATTCCCTTCCTGCAGCCTAAATGGCTCCATTCCTTCTTGACCTTTATCCAATACAGAATAGTTTATTCCTCTTCTCTGTACAGGAACATTTTACTCTGTCATTGTGTCCCCTTAGTGAGGTATCTGGAGTAAGCAAACCCAGTTCTTTCAGTTTTTCCCCTCCAGCCACAGTGTCAAGAACTCTGGTTGTTCTCACTGTTTGATTTTGGGATCATGCCAGTAGGCTCACATATTTCTAAAAGCTGGCACCCAAATCTGGCCACTAGCACTGCCAGTAGACTAATGCCAGGCACTGATTTGCTATTCTATTTTCAATAGAGTAGAAGGATTATGTGTTGCATGTAACTCCTGCTTCTGATGCTTGTGTAAGAACAGTTACTGCTCCCCAGAGACCTTGCAGCATGTCAGGATTAGCACACCTTTTCACTGAGAGAGAAACAAGGGCCATACCCCCTTAGTCTCACTCCCACAAGTACGCCTTCTCATGGTACAGAAAGAGCAGGAAATGGGTATAAAAAGACAAATTTGGTGGTATCAGTACACAGTAATCCCACAGACCAAACACCAGTGGAGATGGTGAAGTTGTGAGTTGCAGTCCAACCTTGCAACAGTCCTTTTGGGTGCCACTGGGAAAGCCATTTAACCTGTGATTCCCTTTGATCCTTCTCCTAACTTTGACCTAAGTAGCCTGGTTTAGGTCTGTAGGAGGACACCTGTGTTACCATGTGCCACATTCATTCATTCCATCTTGTTCAAACCACTGGCCTCCACTGTAGTACGACTGTTAGCAGCAACTGAAGTAAAAAGTTGAGAGTGATGCCAGCTGCTCAACCCAGTGTCCAGAAGTATGAGAGTGTGAATCTGTGATTTCCGAAACAGTTGAATGAGAGCTGCAGAGACCTGGTAAACAGCTCAAGGCCTTAACACTCATGTCAGAAGCCCTCCTGTGCCTTCCAGAAATGCCTTTCCTGGGTTTGAGACTCTCCAGAGAACAAAGTGCCACATGATATGATTTGCAATGATCCCCGAGTTCTCTAGCAACACATGATGAGCAGCAAGTAGGAAAAGCAACTAGGAGGGCAAAGAGTTCATAGACAGACTGTGGCCTGAAGTATGTTTGCATAAACAAACTCCTTGAATCATTATGAATAATTAATGTGTAAAACCCCCCTGATCTCATTCCTGGATACCCCTCAGAATAAAGGGATAAATAAATTATAAGGAACAAGGTGTTTTCTGAGTGAGAATAGCCAAGCTAACTACAAGCTTAGCAGTTTCACATTTCAAGGCTGTAGTGGGTAGCCCGTGGTTACTGTCAAGAACAGCTTGAACACAGAAGTGTCTCAATAACAGCGCTGCTATTTACAATGGCAATATTATTCTGTCTATAGGAGGCCTTTCAGATGAGGACTGCAAAGTGGTTCACAGCTATTCAGCTTCACAAAAGCTCGGTAAGGGCAGAGGGAGTATTTATTAGATGCAATTATGGCATTGTTACTAATGCATTACAAGTTTATTGGCAGGTCTAAATTTTTGCTACTCAGATACGAGAGATTTATATGCATTAAGTATAACAGCTAAGAGAAAACTTCATTAAAAAAAGGTTAATCTCCCTTTTTGTCCAAAGGCATTGTACGTAAGCAGCGGGTATAGCAGGAATTTCTTGCAGGTGACATTTATGTCACTTGATCATAAATGAATTTAGCTTGAAAGCACATTGAGGTATTTGTGTATTATGAAATGTCCTGCTGATTGAAGAGGAGGGGGACAAGGAAGGTCTAGCTAAGCTGAATTCAAAGTTAGTCTCTTACAAAGAAGATCCTAAACAGAGGGTTTGCTATCAGAAATATGCTGTTACCCGTACAGCCAGAATATCATAATTTAATTTGTTATCACAAATTGATAAGCAAACTGGTGGACAGTGAAGCAATTTGTCACTATCTCAGCACTTTATGATAGATAGGAAAAACAGTGCATGCCCTAGTCCACAACTACGGCAGAGCAAAACATGCATAGGTGACAAATCTCTTGATCCAAACCAGCAGTACCAAGGCCACCAAGAAATCATCAGCAGCAAATGTGTCTTATAGGCAGTGAGGTCAGTAGAAGCAGATGTGTTACTTTAAGCATTGGCTTGAACAGAGTGAATAGAATAACTTAGAACAAGTAGGTACAACAGAATTCCATCACTTGACTTTTCCCACTTGCCAGAGGACTCCAGTGGTTTGCAAGTCAGCCAGGGCAGCACATTAACTGCTGATTACCCAGATCTGAGGCTGATGCAAGTCAACCATTTATTCTGTGGCAATTGAAGCACAGCAGTTTTCACTCAATGACACACATTGACCATAACTACGGTTGGTCTCAAGCTTGTTTAAATGTTTTCAGCAGTTTCCAGAACCAGATGTCAAAGATATTTATCAGAAAGATCCAAAGCAATAAGTTAGTTAAAAACACAGCAGAATTAGACCAATGTTGTTGCAACAGATTTCCATGGTGGAACTGTTTTTAAGTTGACTGTTTAAGCTTTAGCTTTAGTTTTTCTCATGTTAAACAAGAGCAAACCCACATGGCTCTGCAAGCTGTCCATCCGACACTGATGCATCCTTCTATTTCTTCTACTTTTATCTAATCCTATGATTATTTGCACCAAGTAAAAGCTGTCGGGATCCCCACACATTTTGGAGGGGTAAATCCATTGTGACTTTAAAGAAGCTTTGCTCTGTTCCACGCATAGTAAAGATTGTGTCTACCTGAGTATGTGGCATGGCAGGTTTGTGTTGTGTGCTTGATAGCTATCTGAGAGGACACACAGGGCTACAGGTAGATGTAATAGGCAGCAATTGCTGGTCATGAAGCCTAAGGCAAGACTTGTTTTTCCTCTTAAGGAATCAAAGTTGGCTTAAAAGAGGAGGAGGACCATTACTTAGATAAAGCCTGTCACTAGACATTGCAAACTGCCTGACAGACAGGTCTGCAAAATATAATCTGCAGCTCAGCATCTTCCAAATGCTTCAAAATTCACCCTTAATGCCACCAAAAAGGAATGATCATTCAGCTTTTTCACGTTGTGCTATAGACTCAGCTATTCAGAGCTCTTTCCCAGGGTACTTCCCTAAGTTAACGTGAACTGCAGTTGACATTTCTTGCTTAAACAAATCCAGGATACATTTTCTCCCAGTGGAAGCCCTAAGCCATTTCCCTACAAAATCCTCAGTTCTGCATCAGGAGATACTCAGCCAACAACACTGGGCTGCCAAGACATCCAAATCAGTCTTAGCCATGCACCCACCATCACAGCCAGCCAGGGCTGGAGCCGCAGCCATGCTGCTCGTGTCAGTCCTTTTGCCATCCAGAATATACATACATACATATTTCCTACACATATGAAAATGCTGGTTCCACCCCAAGCAGTCTGAATTAGTCTTTCTGCATGTTCCAGCCACTAGCTTACATGCTATAGTCCTCCATGATGAGAAGGGGAAAGAAATGGTTTCTTGACTTGCACACTTCACTAGCCAGCATGTTGCTTGACACCAAAACACTGTCATTGTGCCTTTTCACTGCACCTCACATCCACACCTCAAGATGTGTTTTTAAAGGATTAGCTTCTTGTTCCAATTAAAATATGAGATGGTATTTTCCAAAGCATGTGACTTTCATCCTACCGATGGGTAAGGTTTTGGATGGAGAAATGGAGCAATTCCTTGCAGCCAGTATGCGTTGAAGCAGGAGTAGATGAGACCAAAATCTCAGAAGATTCCTAGTCATCACTCCTCTGCTCCGGTATCCAGCCACAGTCTCTCTGTATAAACAAAGGCTCTGGCCACTACAGTGTTTTCTGGGCTGCTATAAAATGTTTCCCCACCCCTCTCAAGGGAATCACTGATGCCTAAAAGGGAGGCAGCCTTAGGCTTTTCTCACAATGTCTCTGTCGAGGAGTCTGGATGTCAAGAAGCTATAACGAGATGCAGACAGTGCGAGTGAGGCTTGGCAAACTGTGCAATTAAAGGCTTGGTTGTAATCTGGATTCGTGAGTGAATCATTATAGCTCCGGATTAATATTAGTGGAGATTGTAAATAAAATGCTTCTGTCAAATAATTACAAGTATTAACTTCACAAACGTGACATCAATGCCGAAAAGAATACTCTGCCTCCAGAAACACCAAAACTGGCTTGCTCTTCATCAAGTTTCAACATTGCTTTTGCCCAAGAAGAACTCACTATTCTGATATGGATGAATGATAACACAATAATTAAAGCACTCTATGAACTGGGACGTCAGTCAGAGAATGAGTCAGTAATAGCAGGTCTGGATTATGCGGATGGCAAAGTGTCACTGAGAAAGGGAAAATAAGAACTTCTTCTGGGTGAGATACTTCAAAGTTGAACTGCAGACCTCTCTGAGAGGCTGGGGCGTGGAACGTTGAAAGCTATCAGCTAGACAGACAAACAGCCAGCATCAGTTGGTGCAGCTCCTTCTGTATTAGGCTTCTGACAAATATGTATAGCCAGCATGAGCCAGAAGGTTTACCCCCAGTTAAAACTTCTTCTGCACAAGACGAATCCCAGTTTCTTACAGTGGCATTTCCAGAGTCACAACAGCCCCTTCCTTCACTCCCCTAATGAGGCATCGGTCCAGGGCCCTAAACTTTAAAATTGTGAGTAGGATTATAAAAACCACCACAATTCTCATGAAATACAGGAAAAAAAGAGACCTGGCCTCAATCCTACAGTGGAAATCAGAGAATCTTTAAAATCTGGGCACTTCTAAAGAGCAGTAGGATAAAGGAGTGCTCAGTCCATTCTGGGAGGATTGAATGGAGTGGAACTCCCCCTGTCAAACTCAGCCTTTTCTTGAGTTTTGACTTTTTAGCAACAACACAACACAGATTTCAAGGGACAAGAAACCCTTGTTCCTCAGCATCTCTTTACTCGGTGTGTGACAGAGAGAGAAGGACAGATAGTCGTTGCATCTCTTTTATCACCCGAAGTCCTGATGCCCTGGAAGACCCTGCCACGGTAACTCAGCCCTTGTTTAGAGCATTTTTTTCATCAGGAGACCCTTTCATGAGCATGCAATGGTTGTAAGCCATTAAGTAAGCCAGTAAGTCAGTAAGCAAGGGCTGGCTTGCTGTTGCGGGGTCTTCCAGAGCATCAGGACTTACTTGTGTGTGATCAGATCGGTTTAGAGCTTTCCAAACTGCCGATATGCTGGTCCTGTACATGCTAAATAATACATCAACCACAGCCTTCAAGTTCACAGGAATTAATAGGCATTCACTGCTTTGGATCCCCTAAATCAAACCCTTAGTGTACTTACTTACTGTAGGACACACTACTATATAGTGTACCTTGTATAATTATGGTGTCACACACAGAGTATAGGGCTGGAAAGTATGGTCACTGCTGTTATTAATACATTTGTTTTCTGGTTTTGTAGCATTGTTTACCTAAAAGCAACTACCTAGAGCATTTGGTGCACTGTCACATGTAATTGAGAGATAATGTCAATGGAATTGCATGTTGTCACAGGATAACAGCCTCCCGCTGCTGCTGAAATGCCAAATTGAAGCCGAGGCATTTATGGAAAATAAACGTCAAGTCAAAGCCAAGATGTTTATTTTAAAAACAAGAGACATGGATCTTGTGGCAACGGTCCATCATGTCTCTATTTCCCTAATAACAAATGTCCAATGTGAATAGAGCCAAGTTACAGTTTCTTCCTAGGACCACATGGAGAAGATGAAGCCTGATCACTTCACACAAAGACTTTGCAGAACGGTCTCTCACCTGCTTTGCTTCAGGTCAGGTTTTAGTCAAATTGTCCAGATAACAAGCACAAAATGGTTTCTCAAATATATGCTATGTTAATGTATGCTAAGTTTTGCTATGTATGTAGAGAAGTTTGAGAGGCCAGCAGGAAGAAAAAGGGACAGCAAATGCATTTTTAATGTGCTTTTACGTAGCCCAGAGAAAGAATGGCAATAACATGAAGCTCACTGAAGTCAATGGGAAACCTTCCAGGCACTTCAGTGGGCTTTGACTAATGCCTTAAGAGAACAAACAGCTAATATTTTAAGAGGATATTATGTTAATAATGGCAGTGGCCAAATTTGATTGCAATGAGAGCATGCCCGGACAAGGCTGGACAAGGCAGACAAGATCCTTCTGTGTCACAAGTGGCAGCACAGCCACTCCTTGCATCTGGCCTATTGGAGATGCCTGCTCTGTCCACGCCAGCCTCACAGCCACAGAGAAACTGTTCCTGCATTGCATTTCTCCAGTAAAGCTTCCTTAAATCCAGTAGCAAAGATGACAGAATTTGGTTTTCTTTGTGTGGGGAAAACTGAAGGTTACGAGCCAAGACCCAAATTGTTGAGATACAGTAAAAAAAACATGTTAAAGCTAAAAGTAAGAGATGGAAATGTCCAGGTCTTAGACATGGTGCAGTCTGATCCAAAGTTGCAAGTTAGAGTTTTGTCAAACCTAACTGTAAAGGCCTGAGTGATGAGGCATCTACTGCTACTCCTGGCAAAGTAATGGGTTTGACATTCTAAAAGCTCTTTCAGATATTCGTATCAAATTTTCCCTTTCATCACATTACCACTCATTAAATCTCTTTGTATTCATGTAAATTATTCATCTCCCTCCCTGACATTTTTTTCTTCCTCCAACTGCATTAAGAGATAATGTTTCCAACTAGTTAAAATTGCCTTTCCCCCTCCTCATCTGCTAACCCCACAATCCTCCTCTAAATGCTCATCACCACTCTCTCAGCATCCTCCCTCTCCAAACAGCCTCACAGAGTGCCCAGACGTGGTACAAGGAGCTCGGAGCATCCCCCAGTGCCCTGCACCATTCCCAGTCTCCTGCTTCACCACTGGTGCTGCTGGTCTTCCCCAGGGCAGTGCTGTGTGAAGATGCATACCCATGCAATAGGACTCTCATCCTGCAATTTGTTTTGCGTGGCGAGACAAGCAGGAAGCTGTGCAAAGCATCTCAAAGGACTGGGTTTAAAAATATACCCAGATAACCCACTTCGGTTCCTGAAATGTTGAAGCTTCACAGCTCATGGCAACGGGGTTCCTCAAATGCAATACACTTTGATTTTCATCAGATCTATCCATTATCCTCTATGCAACAGAAGACTGATCGGTCCTAATAACTACTGAGTGAGAGGTTTTGGGTTTTTTTCTTTTGAATTACTTCCAAAGGACAAATAAACTAGTTACGCATTCAAAACTGTGATCTGGAGAGCAAGTGGAAACAAACCATTTCAGCTCTGGAATTTCTTCTCTTCAACTGACATCTATAAATAATATGCAAGCAAAGAGCTATATTCAGATCATGATAAGGAGCTGTCTGAAATGAAAGTTACAACAAGGAAATACTGAGTTAAAGGAGATTTGCAGAATGTAACACTGTGGAAGGGGTTAAGTTACGGTGATTATTTGGCTGCTCTGTGCTGCAAGAGCCAGAGGGATGCTCTGTACAGAAAACATAAAATTGCTTATTTTTCCCTTCGAAGATGAATCGTTTCCCAAAGACATTCTGGCTCCAGCTCCGATCTGGCGTTCCAGATTGACGCTTGTTGAACCAGCAAAGATACAGGGAAGCAACACATGATTGTGTATTTTCTGGTTTATTGCATACTTGCGGGCAGCTTCCTTTATTTCTCCAACTTTTAAGCTTATCTTCTCTTATGGTGGTATGAGGATCTCCAGCTGGAGATCTGACAGGACAGCTTGATAGGCAAAGAACTGGTATTTTATTAGATGATGATATTTATTAACTGTATAAAGATACTACAGCAATAATGGATCTGAACAGATGACAGGGGGATGATGCTCCAGGAATAGCAAGCAGCTACATGGTACTCCTGACAGTGCTTCCCACTGTCAGTGTCATCTTGGGAAGACTTTATCAGACTTTGACAGGCTGATGTTGCACTAAAACGGACTAGGCACATTCACGAAATTCATGAAAGCGCCTCAGCTGTGAGGCTTCAGTGTGGTGATGAACCACAGGCTCGTACCTACTCGTACTACAACTAAGGTTTTTTCTATCCCACAGCTCCATTGTCCTAACCTGGTTTCAAACTATTAGATTTTTACATCAGGATTAGAGCTACCAGTTCTGGCCAAATGTTCCCAGCCACAACCCTTCTGCTTCTCATTCAGCATAAGGTCTCCTTCTATTCTCGAAGATGCCTCCCACCCTTCCCACCAAAGAGGGTCACACTTTAGTCCAGGACACGACAAGCAATCAAAGCAAAGTCCATGGGAACATGAGGGAATGCTTTGCCAAGCAGCAGGTCCACGCTGGTGTGTGGCCTTTATAGTCAGGGTTAAACAAACAGCGTGTAAATAAATAAATAATCTGCTCCCAGGTTGTGACCTTGTAAATCAAGTCTGAGCCTGGAAGGGGTTTTTATGGTCCAGCTGGAACAGTGGAGCAGCATCAGCAGAGTAAATATATGGGGGGGGGGGGGAATAACAGTTGCTCCCAGACTGCTGTGGGGAATGTTTGGTGCTGCTGTAAGACATGCTGATGATTAGGAAAAAGGAGAGAGGGGACATCACTCTCATTTACCCAGCAGCTGCTTCACATTATTTTCAGAGGTTTAGAAGAGGAGTAAAATGCAGTTAAATGCACCCAAGGGTAATCTTCCAGCTCTGAAGACAAATAGAGGGCTGAGCAAGCGAATGAAAATCCAGCCCAACTAGTTCCTAGCAGCAGGTTTCACTGCAATAGATGGGAGGCAGGCAGGGAGTTACTCAGAGCCTGTTAGCTGGGCATTACAGCACTGGGATGCTTCATGTACTTTATTGCTCATTACCAAATAACTGTACTAACACTTAGAGCAGACCTTAGACTTAGTATGGTTTGACCAGACTGGGTAAAAGCTGCTGGCTATATTTTAAGAAGTCATAGAATCATAGAATCAGCTAGGTTGGAAAAGACCTTTAAGATCATCAAGTCCAACCTCTACTCCAGGACTGCCAAGACCACCCCTAAACCATGTCACTAAGAGCCTCATCTACACAGTTTGTGAACACATTCAGGGACGGTGATTCCAACACTGCCCTGGGCAGCCTGTTCCAATGCCTGAGCACCATCCCTGTGAAGAAATTGTTCCTAATATCCAATCTAAACCTCCCCTGACGCAGCTTGGGGCCATTTCCTCTTGTCCTATCACTTGTTACTTGGGAGAAGAGACTGACCCCCATCCCACTACAACATCCTTTTGGATAGTTGTAGAAAGCGGTAAGGTCCCCCCTGAGCCTCCTCCAAACTAAGCATCCCCTGTTCCCTCAGTCGCTCCTCATCACAGGTAATCCCGACCCTTCACCAGCTTCGGCAGGGCGGGTGGCCCTGGGGGTGGTTGCCCCTGCGCAATAGATATGTAGTGGGGTGCAGGCAGGGCGCTGCCATAGCAGGGATAAGGATACGGGTAGGGATACTGCTAGAGATACAGGGAGCGGTACAAGCATTGGCGCTGCAAAAGCAGGGAGGGGAGGGGCCGCCTGGCTCCTCCCCCTCGGCGCTGATTGGCTGCGCGAGGTGACGTAGTACGGGGCGGGGCGTGGGGCCATGCGGCAGCCCGGGGCGGCGGCAGCGGAGGTACCGGTACCACCGGCACCGGCACCAGTTGCGGGGCCGCCTTCGTGCCCGCGGCGCGGCCCCGCAGAGCCATGGGCGATGGGGGGCTGCCGCCCGACTGCGGCCCCCAGAACCGGTCGGTGATGCCGCCCGGGAGTAGGCAGCTGCCCGCCGCCGAGCTGCTGTCGCAGCAATGGGCGGTGGGGATGAGCCTGCTGATGGCCCTGGTGGTGCTGCTCATCGTGGCCGGGAATGTGCTGGTGATCGCGGCCATCGGGAGAACGCAGCGGCTGCAGACCCTCACCAACCTCTTCATCACCTCACTGGCCTGCGCCGACCTGGTGATGGGGCTGCTGGTGGTGCCCTTCGGGGCCACGCTGGTGGTGAGGGGCACCTGGCTCTGGGGATCTTTCCTCTGCGAATGCTGGACCTCGTTGGATGTGCTCTGCGTGACAGCCAGCATCGAGACCTTGTGCGTCATTGCCATCGACCGCTACCTGGCCATCACCTCGCCTTTCCGCTACCAGAGCCTCATGACCAAGGCTCGGGCCAAGGGCATCATCTGCACTGTCTGGGCCATCTCTGCCCTGGTCTCCTTCTTGCCCATCATGATGCACTGGTGGCGGGATGAGGACCCCCAGGCACTGGAGTGCTACCAGGACCCAGGCTGTTGTGACTTCGTCACCAACAGGGCTTATGCCATCGCCTCGTCCATCATTTCTTTCTACGTCCCTCTTCTCATCATGATCTTTGTGTACCTCCGGGTGTACAGAGAGGCCAAGGAGCAGATTAGGAAGATCGATAGGTGTGAGGGCCGGTTCTATGGCAGCCAGGAGCAGCCACAGCCCCCCCCACCTCCTCACCACCAGCCCATCCTCGGCAATGGCCGAGCCAGCAAGCGAAAGACCTCCCGCATTATGGCCATGAAGGAGCAGAAAGCCCTCAAGACTTTGGGCATCATCATGGGAGTGTTCACCCTTTGCTGGCTCCCTTTCTTCCTGGTGAACATCGTCAACGTCTTCAACAGAGACCTGGTGCCGGACTGGCTCTTCGTTTTCTTCAACTGGTTGGGCTACGCCAACTCTGCTTTCAACCCCATCATCTACTGCAGGAGCCCCGACTTCCGTAAAGCCTTCAAGAGGCTGCTCTGCTGCCCCAGGAAAGCCGACCGGCGCCTGCACGCCAGCGGTGGGGAGCTGGCCCCGCTGCCCGGGGGCTTCATCAGCACCGTGGGCTCCCCCGAGCGCAGCCTGGCAGGGACCTGGTCCGACTGCAACGGAGGCACAAGGGGCGGCAGCGAGTCCAGCCTGGAGGAGAGGCATAGCAAAACATCCGATTCGGAGTCCAAGGTATAGGGGGGGAGCGTGGGGGGCCGCGCCGGAGCCGGGGCAGGGGGAATAGCAGGCAGGGAGGCAGACGGGAGCACAGAAATCCCCGGCAGCTGCCTGGTGGTACGGCTAATGCCAAGCAAAGCTGATCCCCGTCCGAGCAGGGAGAAGAGCGGGTGTTTACTTAGGAATAAAAGCAGGTGAACTGGTGCACCACATACCTCATCCAAACAACAGCAAATAGGAAACCCACTGACGGAGAACAATAAACAGCCCCAAAGACAGACAGCTTCTAGTTAGGAGACGCACTTTCGGAAGCGGCTGTGGCAGCAGCGCCCTTTGCTCACGACTTGTCCCAGGACCGGGCTGGTGGTTGAACCTGAGCGAGGGGGTGCTGGCCTTTGGCTCTCCTGGGTTGGGCTGCAGCCGGGGTCCCCGCCACCCCCTGCCTTGCCCAGGGATGTTGCACACCGGAGGGGTCATTCCCTGTGGGGTTTTGGGAGCCGCAAGGTCCGTGCTGCAGGTGCCCAGGCAGAGAGTACAGACCCGTGGGCAAGATGAGTTTTAAGCTCAGAGTAGCTTCCAGAGATGGAAGGAAATAATGAGTAGCAAGGAGCACAGGTATACTTTGAAAGGGGGGTTAAAAACCCAACCCGCACTCTTGTGCTTTCCCCCCGTGCATCAGCAAGCAGTGAGTTACTGTGCTTATCTCCTTCGGCCAGACAATAGCAGTCAGGCTGAGAAACTTCTACCTCAAACTGTGCATATTGTACAGGGGAATAAACGGACCATGTTTATATTAAACAGCATATTTACATACCACTAAGAGTATTTTATGAAGGGGGGGGGAGCCTTCTGCAGCTTGTTCATTGTAATTAGAGATGAACAGGGGAGGGGGGGAAATCCTGGCAACGACAACAAATTACTGCACATTTCCTCAAAAATGGCAACAAAGCCGTTTTTTGCACAGTGTTAAGAGTTGTAAAGTTATTTGGAGACGTTACTTGCACACATGTCCACGCACGTGATTTAAAGATGAAATGGAGGTTTGAATAACACCACCCCTGACCCTGATTTCTGGTTGTGTCTGATCTGTTATAGTTTTCTTGAGAGAGTGGCGTTCTTTATATTATTTTATGAAGGTACTGTAAATATATCCCTATGATAAATTAAAATCTGTTAAGAGACTTTATTATTTTGATTTCCGAATGCCCACGTGAATCTGCTGTTATTTTAGCACTTGTGTGTCATTTCCATTTTCCTCTCTGTGTGTGTTTTATAACGTATTTATACTCTGGTGCGGTTTACTACTGTGTAAGTAATTGGTCGATGTGCAATAAATACCATTGCAGCACAAGCAAGCGTGTCTCTATAGGTTTTGAAACAATACGGACCTATAATGGGAAGAGCAGCATTTGTTTTTCTCCAAAGATGGCTCTGATTACCAATGCAACTCTATCTAATGGCTTTTCCTGACACAGGGTTGTAAAAAACGTGTTCGAAACCCAATAAGGTTGTGTTCCTGTTGCAGCGAGGTCTGCTGACTTCCCTTACAATTAATGGCTAAAGACAAGGTGTTTCCACTCTGATAATGAATGCTCTCATTTTCTGTGACTATTCCTTTCTGGAGTATATTCTTTTCTGTTTTCTTTCCCCTGTTAGGAGTACGTGGCTGGGAGTCAGGAGACCAGAATATTTAAGATTACAGAGGATGTGTAATTTGAAAGCTAAAAATGGTCTCGAGTAGACAGAAACCTCCGTATGCGGTACACGCCACCCCACAAGTAAGTCCACCTCGTGCCGACAGTGGGCTTGCTCCTGCCTGAGTGAGGTGGGTGCTGTGTGCCCGGCGGGTCCCGGTGCTGAGCGTGGAAGTTGGGGGAGATCCATGCCCGAAAAGCAGCCGGAGGAGGCTCATGTAAAGGGGAGATGGCAGCCAGGGAGCTGGTCGCAGGAGTCTGGACTTTGGTTCCCTCTTACTGTAAAGGAGTTAAACCTCTGAGGGAATGGCTGGGGAATAACTGGAGCAGGATCGGACTCTGGGACAGACTTAAACACCGCTGAAACCTCTTCTGTGTCACTGGGTGAAATAAAGCTGCCGAGTCTGTAGATCATAAAGCTGATGGTTATGTGCAGTGTGACTTCCATGTGCTGACAACAGCCACATATTCTTTGGGGGCCAGATTATGATAACTGAGTGTTACACTGTGGATTGATCCGAGTAAGGAGCTGCTGTGAATAGAAAGGATGCAGATTTGCATCTCTGGTCCGAAAGATTGTCTTCATTTATTGCTTTATGAAGGTACTCTCTATCCTTGTGGTTTCATAAAGTTTTTCATTACTGTGCTGAATACATGGCAGATAGAGCAACAAAAAGACAGTGCAGAATGAAAGCGAAGCCTTTTTTAGCTTTATTAAACTCTGAAGTGTAGTTAAATTAGAATTCAGCTCTGAGGAAGAGCGCTTCCCGAAGCAAGTTCTTTAGGTTGGTGGCCAACAGTTTGTTTTGGAAACTGTCTGTTCTTTTCTTTGTTTTAAAAATTAAGGAATTTGTGCTTTGCAATTTCTAATGATTCATTTTGATGGGAAAAAAAAGCTAAGTTACACTTTTTATGCAAAAACAAAATAAAGGGACCGGGGAAGTAAATAATACTTTTCCATTGATGTTATTGAGGTTTGATGTGAGCTGCAGTTAATAGTGTCTACCCTTGCTAATAGTGAAATGGGCTCCTTAAAATGCCGGGGTGATGTCAGATCAGGTGCTGGGTGAAATAGACTCTGCCACCAAATGTTTGGGGTCTTTTAGATCTCTTTTTGTCTGTGATTCCGCAAAAGCAACAGGACCAAAAGGGTGCCTGGGATGGCGATGTCTCATGCCAGCGATTGCAGTAAGATGTTGGCTGTGCATGTCAGGGTGGGATGGGATGGGGAGGCAGTGCTGCCTTCCTCCTGCATGCTGGGGATCACAGCGAGCCAGGGTAGGACTGGGTCCCTGCCTGCTGGATAGAGAAGGACAGGATTCAGCCCCAGCACCCGGCTGGGAACTGAAGTGGCTGCTGAGCCCTCATCCTCAGCAGGGTGCTGGATCCTGGGGAAGCACAGTGCCTGCTGCATGGAGGGGGACAGTCTAACAGACTTGGCTCTGCATCTCATAAATCAGTTCATAGAATCGTAGAACCGTTTGTTTTTGTAGAGACGTTAAAGACCATCTAGTTCCAAACCCTGTGCCACGGGCAGGGACACCTCACACTAGACCATCATCTGAACGCTTATGTCCTTAGACTTTAAAGAGTGATAAAAGTCAACAGAGTCCGACTTCTGTGGGAAATCTGTGGCCAGAACTTGCTCGGTTTCTCTGTGCAGGGTCATGCTTCTCCCGGACGAGTGTAATGGCATTGAGAAAGTCAAAGGTAGGGTGAGGTTTGCCCATTGGCCTCAGCAGGACCAGCTGTGGGAGCAAAGCGGTCAGGTCTTTGCCATTCAGTTTTGGCTAGTCGAGGAGGTGCTGAAGAGTCTGGAGGCTGTCACAAGGCAATCCACACGGCAGCATGGAGGGTGGATGTCTGTCTGTCTTGCATGGTGTAAGAAAGACAGTGGCACATGGATGGTGCGGGCAGAGCAGGACATGTGGCACACACGTGTGTGAGGAAGGGGAGGCTGCTGGTGAGGATTCTGCCATGGATCCTGCTCGGAACAGGCTGTTCTTCACGGAGAAGAAGGATACTCTGAGAAGTGTTGTGAGGCGGCTGAAGCGCTCCGGAGGCAGTGAGTCAAACGCTCAGGATGGATTTTTTTTTCCCTGACAAAAACCAGACATGGATTAGCAATTGGAGCTGCAAGTCAGAAAGTATAGGTGGTAGGCATGCGGCCACGCACGTACGTGGCCAGGAAAGTAACAGCAAAGAGCCACTGGCCTGCAGGAAAGGGAGACACAGGTAAAACAGAAATCCACTCGGATATAACGTCCTGCGCCTGCCAGGACTGGAATTATTTGGCTTAGGTGCCTGAGACTTCCACATGCGAGACGCCCAATCCTCAAAGGCGCCGGCTGCACTCCAAGCAGTGTTTGCTCAGCACTTCTGAAAAGCAGGCTGCATCTCTCCACATGCTTAAACGGGAATATACCGGGTAGGAAGCCTGGCATCACTTTTCCATGTGTTCAGGGATGCTAAGGATGTTTCAGGCACACAGCGGGCTATGGAAGTGCCTGCAGACGGATCTCCCCAGCGATGGTGAGAGCTGCACAAATGCACCGCTGCACATTCACTGCACTTTGAGACCACCACCCTCAGTATCAACTGATGAACAAATGAAACTAGGTGCAAAACGTAACGGCTTAAAACTGTGATGTGAACTGTGTGTGGCTCACGGCATTTGACAGCATCAGCCGGGTGTTTGCGATACAGCATGCTCCAGTTCTTCTGCAAACACTGCTTTCCCTTTTGGGTATGCACGTGTTTTCAAGTGTAAGGGCTGCTTCTTTATCAGCTTCTTTTCCATAAACCCTATCTGAAAGTTGAGGTTTTATTAATAACTTCTAAGTGGCTATTTTGCAAGCCTTCCTTGTGCTGCACACTTTCCTAATTCATTGTAATCCCGTCCGGTGGAGTGCATTTACTTCCTTTATGTAATATATCAGCTGCAGGGCTGGAAATTGTGCAGCTATGAACTGAAAGAGCAGACTTTCTTGAGGCCAAATGCGGCCAGGCATCATTGCCACTGGGAGCAGAATTTGACCTCATAATCTAATCTTATAGGAGAGGCTATCTCCAGGAAAGTATTATTACCAGCAGTAAATGACCTCTGCTAATGAAGCTGGAGCAATTAGCCCTATTCGAAGCTGTCAAGAAAATGTTAACTGCTAAACAACAGCTAATGTTGGGTAGCTCGAATAATGAGTGTTTTGTTTGCTGGTGTGTGTTAGGTGATGTGTTGGGAAATAATTATCCTTTGACTAGCAGCCAGCTTTGTACTAATCAGAAAGGAGAAGTCATGTTCCGTTTGAAGGATTATACCTAAAAATAGTGCTGTTACTGCCACATCAACGAGTGAAATGAAGCAAATTCACGGAGACGTACACACCTTCTTCACAGTTCACTTTTCATCCTAAAAACTCATTGTTCAGCTGGAGCTTTCTGTTTGATCGTGTCAAAAGCACTAATGTGATCTCCTGCACTAAGCACCCTCCCCCCGAGGAGCATTACCCTATGCACCACTGACTTGCTTTCAGAGGCTGCCAAACTCCCCAACGCCCCAGAAGGAAACAGGGAGTCATTCTCTTTATAGAAACAATCACATATAGCGTAAGATCAACAGTATTTGTGATGATCATCTCACAGAAGAAATTGATATGCTTTGTATTTGAGGTGTTTATAGGCCTGCCCATCTGTGAGGAGCAGCCGTGGTAACAGCAGGTGATCTATTTGTGCAGTGCAGTAACTTCAGGCTGTCAAACTCTGCTTGAAGAAGTGACCGAGATGGGGAAAGGATAAAAAGGGTGATGCTTGCTGGCAAGCAAACCCACTATTGTCACTGCAAGCAGCACAAACTGGGGCATTTTTGGCCATATTGTAGGTGTTGCCTTTTACTGGTAAACTGTAATTGGTTTGGATAGGGATGCAGCAGGCAGCTGCACTATAAACACAGGTTAAGAAGTGTGAGAAGTAAGACACCTTCCATACAGGACCGTGCCACCACAGGAGTGGAAGCTGAAACACGCCCCCTAAATCTCTCTTTCTTTTTGGCTTACAGCAATCTAAAGCACACCTGAGCAGCTTCTTAACCAGCGTAAAGCTGTGCCACTCCCTGGCCATCCAGGAACACCAGCATTCCCCTTAGCATCTTGCTCTCCCATTCAAGGAGCTCCAGCTTATGATGAGCTTTGTTGGACCTTGAACCTAACCGTCTTGCATGGTGCCAAGCAGGAGGTGCCTGTGGCACGCAGGGTGGGTGCTACATGGTGCAGGGTGCGCCACGCTGTGCCGGGCGTGCTGGTGCAGGCTGCTGGCCGTGCCGCTGCCCTGAGTCATCCTCCGTCCTGCAAACACTGCAGGCAACGGGGCTGGAAGTGGAAAGATGCTCGGGTTTGTTATGTAAACTGGTGATCAGCTTCCTGGTTCACCAAAACTGGCAGCTTGGTACGCACGTTCGCTTCGCACACTGCTTAAGTCTTCCCATCGCTCGGCTCCTGGTGTTTGCTTGCCCGGCCTTAGTACCCAGCAGCATGAGGTTTTTGGCTGTGCCCTGGCAGCAGTCTGCATCCAGACGTGCTATCCAGATGCTGGCGGTGTCTGGGTTTTGTTGTACCTATTCCTTCCAGGGGTGATGCTTGGAGTTACTAGCACCAGTTGCACTGAAGTGCAAAAGTAGGAAATGAGTCCTGACCTCCGGGTTCGCAGCCTGAAGGAGAAAACAGAAGCTTGCCCAGGCTTTTGCCATTGCCATGGTTAGCAGAGCATCTCAGATGTAACTGTGTGCCTTTCCTTTCTGATCCTGTGTAATGCACCGAATCCCGTTGTCCTTCGTGAGATTAAATGAGGATTTTCCACTAGTTTGGTGCTCCAGCCGTTAGCCACTGTTGTGCATCTCCAGGCAGTGCTGTACCTTTGTCTCTCTCAAAGCCATGATATTTAGACTATTTCCTACCAAAAATATTTTGATCATTAGTCTTAAGCTCATTGGCACAATGCTTTGAAAGGCAGATGGGAGTGTATACACCAGAGAGGCAATCAGAACCACTGAAGAGCTCAAAATCCCAGCAGCTGCTAGGTGTATAAATATTTCACCTACCAACAAGTCATTGTGCAGGGCCAGGCAAGTGGGGACTGCAGAATGCCCTGTCACTGTAAGGCAATGTGGCAGGGACAGCACAATAACTCATGACAAACGATTTGCCAGCTGGTAAAATTTAAGCAGTGCTTTGTGGCCAACATTTAAGAAGAAGGAATTGAGACAATCCTGGGCAGGATTTCCTAGCAGAGAAGGGAGAACAACATTCAGTGTTAAAGTTTCCTTGTACAGATTGATCCAAGCGAGAGTTACAAATGCTGCTGGCACCCTGTGCAAGCCACAATAGTGGATAAGTGCTGCCCACCCCAGGACCCCCAGGGATAACTCACAGTGTCCATCCTCCCTTTGTTCCTATTTGGCATATTACATGTCCCCCCTCACCTGCCCCAGCATCAAGCATCAGAGGTGTCGGAGGGGATGCCTGGACACAAAGGTGTGTGCCAGCCTATGGGGCTTGCCAAACCACCATTGTGCTGGGGAGGGAGGAGCACTTCCTCTTGGACTGGAGCAGGTAAATGGGGAGACGTCCCACAACTTTCCCATTGTTTAATACTCAACTGCTTGTGGAGCCCGCCTTCAGCAGGGGTGTTTTGTTTGTCTGTTCTTCCCCTGAATACCCGCTTGGGAGCTGTCAAATCAAATCTCAATTAGCTCGCTCACGCCATGAAGCTGCTGTGGTATGTGTTCCCTGGCAGGCAGCTGCCCTCACTGTGGTACAGCAGCAAAGGCAAGGGAAGAAAGGAGGGGCGATGGAGAGGACCGGCTGCTCACATGACTGAAGCATCACTGGTACCCTGGCAGGTTCCCATCACCAGCCTAGGACAGCCACAACACACCCAGGCTGTGCCTGAAATCTGACACAGGAGCATTCAATCTGCTCACAAATGGGGCTTTTTGGAGCTTTTATGTACTATTTGATGCGAGGCAGGTGCTGCTGAAGTAATATCCAGTAACAACAGAGCTTGTAAGAGTGCTTTGAACCACCTTGAGAGCATCCACAGGAGACTTTTGTTCCTGTTTCACTGCCAGGTGGTTACCAGCTAGCTGGCAACAGGGTGAATGTATGCCTGTGGTTTTCGGCACCAGCCCATCCAAGCCAGGGCTGGTGCTCACACCCTCACTCCCCTTCCAAGCCCTGTTGCATGTCCCACTGCCTGACGAGCTCTGCTGCCTGTGCAACCACGTGGCGAGGGGCTCCTCTGGCTGAAAACCAGCCCTTTCAGAGGAGGTTTATTTCAGGTGATCCATACAGGTTGCACCAACACGGGTAATGGCATGAGGGGCATGGGAACATGCTGAGTGATGGGGCTGAGATCATCTGATTTGGTAGTGGCCCTGATTTGGACCGATTGCTGTGATCACAAACCTCATGTCCAGTGGTGATGCCCCAGAGGCTGATACGCAGACCAGCACCCTCTGACGTGCACTGGAAAAGCAGGACTCACCACCCGAACCTTCCCTCCCCTCAGGGGCCACTCTGAATACAATATTCAGAGGTTTTATGACTAAGCCGTTAAGCTTCTCTTTGCATGTGAAAAATTAAAATAAATGTAGTTTTGTGCAAATATTTGTGCAGCAGAAGAAAAGCATGATTTAAGTCCGATTATCTGCTGTGTGGATAGACAACAGTGAAGAGCATGGGACAGACTCCTCAACTTTTTGCAGAGATTGGGAGCAGGGATGCTGGAAGAGCAACTCAGGTACTGGGTCACAGCACTAAGCTGTCCCCAGCTATGAGACAGTGAGATGGCAATGAGCCACAGGCAGTGGAAAAGTAGCTCTGTTTTCCCAGGAAAAGCAGCTCTGTTTGCCCAAAGTCCGTGTGTGGACCCCGACACTGATGGGCACTGCGGAGCTGCTAGTGACTTGTGAGTAATGCCCGTCATGCGCGTCTTCTGGTGGAGGATGTTTAACTGCTTTTATTCCTGCACACTTCACTCATGTGGGAGTAAGGAATGTGGTGATAAAAGAGCTGGAATGATTTCAGTGCTGGATAGTTTCCATTAGTACATTTCTCATTACATAACACTGCCGTTGCTGTACCAAATCTACTAAACTGCCTTTTAGGAAGGTGGAGCATCTCGGTGTAGCCATAACTCATAAAGTGGTGGTGTAGAGCAGGCTGGGCTTTGATCAAATACATTTGAATTGGCCCCGGTGTTCTTGGGCTGTTCCATGGTATGGATTTCCTTGGCTTTACGTTACGAGACACCTCATATATTAAATGGTTGGTGTTGTCAAATGCATGCCATTAGCACTCTGAGCAGATAAGCCCTTCAGTGGCCTCATCGGAGTCTATCGCAGGGCCTGTCTCCAGATAATGGCCTGGAAGAAGAACAATGGTGCTGCGAGCTCCCGGGGACCTCCACTGTTTGGTTCTGTGCTTCAGAAGAGAAAAATTGTCATTATCTGCATGGCTCAAGATCCCTTTGAAATGCTGTTGTTTTTTTACTCATACTCTACAAGTATTTCTGACATGATATCAGTGAGAAACTTGAAACCCCCTTTTGGGAAGAAAAAGATTTCCTGCAGCCCTACTCCTGAAGAAAACGGATAGATCAAGTAGTAAAGTTCAATGACTTACTTAGCATTAAATAAGAAAGAGAATAATGAATTGGATTTTGTGTGCCTGTTTTTCTTCTGCAGGGAACAGTCAGGCTAATGGATTTTCATTGTCTTCTGCTTCTGTTCATCAATCTAGGTGAGTTCGAAACACTGCTGCCTTTTTTGTGCTCTCCTTTCCCTGCTCACTTGTCACAACCTCAAGTATTTGGAGCTTATAAAACACATCGGTTTACTACCATCAACCTCATCCTGATTGGAGGAAAGCACATGGGGTTAACCCCCCACATCAAATGACTTGTGGCCTTCTTCATGGACATCTGTATTTTGTGCTCGGTAGCTGCAAGTAGGCAATTCCTTGCTTAGGGTGGACGCTAGCTTCCTACTATTATGAGCTCAGACTTTAACATCCTTCAAGACAGACATTATTTCCCGCCTGGGTTCACCAAAACTTGGTTGGGTCTCCGAACCGCTCCTTTGTTTACAGGCTTTTCCGAGTATGCCGTAGGGCTTTTTATTGGGGAAGGAAGGGAGGTGGTGTAGAGGAAACTATTACAAAGCTATAGAGCATAAACAACTTTCATGTAAACTCCAAACCCCACTTGGCAAGGAAGAGGTTAAGGATAAGGGGTGGTTGGGGGGACTCAATAGGGCAAAGATATAAATAGTGAGTGGGAAAGCCTGGGGAGGCACACGGGGAAGGGGAGGTGAGGAGTTGACCCTCAATGGGGTGGATTCCCTTGGCTTGCTGAAAGCTCTGTGCTCCTCTGCCCTCACTTTTTGGACCTGGGTCCTGATGCCAAAGCAGGGGGATGCTCAGACAGAAGCTCTGCGTATCAGGGTTTGTATTGTTCAAAGGGGAACCTGGAAGGTGTTTGGGTCACCTGAGGACTTTCTGCAGAGCTAGAAACTGAGTCCTCCAGACCTCTCAGAGCCAGGAGCTGCTCTTTGCCCACTCGGATGGCCAGAGCAGGATTTCCGTTTTCCTACCAGCCTGGGTGCTTTCTGGTTTGTTTTTGTCCAAATGGGAAATGCATAATGAGAAACTGTTTAAACAACTTGTGGTACAAGGAAACCCGCTGGAGTAAAGTACGACACTGGAATTCATTTCCAAGGAAATGATGCACTCTCCAAAAGCACTTCACTCAAGCACTGCAAATTAAGGTTTCAGGGTAATTGCTGGCCCTCTTTGGTGCTGCCTACAGCCCTCACCTAGGTCTGAGCATGGTGCATGAGGAGGGCAGGAGCCTGCCAAGATCGTCCCTGCTGCTGCCTGGTCTTGCCATCAGGAGATCTTTGCATGCAAGGCGCTGCTCAATGTGGATATAACTCTGCTGGTGAAGGGGCGCCAGGCAATGTTATCTAAACTCTGTGCCAACGGATATGTTGAGATACACACAAATGTTAGCAAGGGCATTTCCTTAACAATGTTTTAAACCACCCATAGCAGCTATGTGGACCAAGATGACAAAGTGCAGGGTGACCAAGCAAAGAACCATCTCCCCTCTCCCCCAGGCTGTAATGTTGGTACCTAAGCACAGGTGAACGCCTGAGGTTCAGGGAGGGTCTGGCTGTTAGAGCTGTCCTGACTGTTGCTTCGCTCGCATGGGTAGGTCTGGACAGCCTGGTGCTGTGGAAGGAAAGCCCAGGAGCCACCGAAGCCTCAGAGGAATTCTCTTGTTCTATTTCCAGCCCTTCTTTTTAAGATACAAAGGGCTTCAGATCAGATGCATTTCTGAAGCTTATCTGTGTGAATATTTGACTGCTTATCCAAACAGAACAAAAACCTTCAAACCTTCTGAGGTCCATCCATCAAGAGCCTTATCTCCCCATGTCACCATTCAGCTCCGGGCTGCTGCTGCTCGGAGCCTCCCGCCAGCCGGGCTTTGGCTCTGCCCTCCAGCTTCCCATATCCATCCCCAATCCAGGAAGCTACACAGCATTATCCACAGTCTCCTCCTTGGCTCCCTGATGCTTCAGTGATGGCCTTTGCATTGCATGCAGGCCTGGGCTGCTGCATGGTCTGCAGCCAGCCAGCATCCCGATGGGCTGCATTTGTGCTGCTGTATTGCAGCCCATCATCTCCATCTCCCACATATGCAGCCATCTGGGCTATGTGCACTGACTCTGCTTGGCCCAAACAAGCAGAACATTTGTCTGGTTTTATGGGTTATTAATGAAGCCCAGATAAAGGAATGCAGTCTCCTCTGTCTGAGGTTCAAAGACTGAAATATCCAAGGAGAGTATTTCCGATCCACTCTCTGGTAAAAAGGAGGTTTTGTAAGAGGTCCCCTAAATCCCAGCTGTTGGGTACAGAAGGAGGGGATGTCAGCCCTCACTGCCTGATAGCCACTGGTCTCCTCTGCTGGAGCATCCTCACTGCTTGGTCAGGATAGCATCCCTAAAAACCCAGCTGGTAGCTGAGCACAGGACCTGAGCCGCTGAGAAGCCCTAAGAACATGGCAAGCCAGCATCCTCAGTCCTGTGCAGGTTCCTGTCCAGGTACAACATCTGTGTAGTTAGTCTTATGCCCAATTCATACAATGTGCTATTCAGCCTTGTCAGAAGAGCCTTTGCAGTGCCTTGTGCTCGGTATCAGGGCCACAGGACATTTCTTGCTTTGAAGCTGAGCTGGCACAAGAAGTTGTCTGCAGTCTTGCTGTCCTGTCAGAGCCACGGCCAAAAACAACAGGGTGAAGACTTGGAAAGAGCCACCCATCCACAGCATAACTGAGTTAAAACAGGGGCCTGGCTGTTTTGGGGCTTGAGAACAGCTTTTAGGCAGGTCGGAGGCTGAAATCCTGTGCACAACAGCAGGGATCAGTGGTCTCTGGTGCTTGGTACTGCCTGGTCTCAGTCCAGATTTAGGCAAACCTTGGCATCAGGATGGCATTTTCCAATGGGGACTGTTCTCCTATGGTCCTTTTCACAGCAGGCTGACCCAGGGGCTGTTGTTGCTCTCCTCCTTGTGGTTTCAATTTTCTTCTCTGTTTTGATAATCAGAAGGGTAAAACTCAATTCCATCTCATAAAGAACAATAAGTTTGACTCAACAGCAAGAGAATAACTGTACTTTTTATACTGTAGTGTATGATAAGCTATTTATAAATGTCATATCACTTCTGGGTCATCCTCAGGGTTTACAATAAAGTTTTAATTTAAACACCATTTTCCAGTGTTGACGGATATGATAAATACATTTTTGTTCCAATAAAACCAAATTTCAACAATGTTTTGCAAAAATCATTATGAGCTAAGGATTATTCCCTGGGTTTTTTTGCTCTGTTTGTCTCCATGTTCCAGTGTTTAGTTTAATGTTACATTCCATTATAGAAAAAAACATCTGTGACTGCTGTAATTCGTTCGCTGAGGCCTCTGCTTAAGGGATGGGAGGATGCTTTTGGGAAGAGTGATGGAGAGAGGTGTTAGCTCATGTCATGGAGGCCTCAGGGCAGTTGCAACACCCCTCTGCACCATTATGGGATATTGTGCCTTCCTTGCAGCTTCATGGGGAACTAAAGCTCACCACCACTGGGAGATGCGCTGCGTTGAAGGGGCTCAGGACACCTGATCTGGTGCTGGCACAAAGGTGCTTTGTCACAAGCAGAGCTCTCAGGCTTGTGTGACAGCACTGCAGTGGTGACAGCAGCACATTAGCATAGCTTCAGGGTACCATATGTTTGTGCAATGGCCAGTGTCCTGTCCCCTGGCTCCAGTGGCACATGGGACTTGTTTTAGCTCAGGCTCCCCCGCTGAAGTTATTCCCCCAGGTGGCCACCTCCTCCTGTCCAGAGCATCCTTCCTCTCTTCCAAAGGCTCCTTTTCAGGCTCCAAGACCAGTGGCAAAACCAGCGCACAGGGTGCTACTGCAAAGCTCATTGACAACTTCATGGCAACTGAGCTAACCTTGACATTCCAGGTGATCCCAAAATAAAGCCAAGAGGGCACAGTGGGACAGACTTGATGTCTGGAAGGTGAGGTTAAAGAGAAGTCTTCCATCCATGGGAGGTTTCATTCCTGGTACGTTCCTGTTCCTGTATCCACTGATAAGCTGAGTCCCTCCAAAATTTCTCAGGACCTTCTCTGGTTTCCCTGCTTTCCCATGGAAACAGCTCTGAGAAGGGTCTCTCTTACTGCAATCAGACATTTCAATTCTGCATTAAAATAGCTCTTGCATCAGCTACCATTGTATTGTGGATGCAAATGCAGCACAACAGAGCCCTTACATGTTGTGAGGTGCGTGGGTCAGATCCTGTGCTGGAACAGAAGTACAAGGAATGATGAGCAGGAAAAACAACTTGGTTTAAAGTGCTTTAAAGCTGCTGCCTATCGGCTGAGCCACACAGCTTACAGCCCCTACTTCTCACACCACCACCCTATCAGGCAGTCAAACAAAAGATGATGCTACTTGGAGAGCACATCAGTGTGATGGGGACATGCAAATGCTGACACTTGTATCCACACAGACTGGCCTCCATCTGCAACGAGCTTCCAGATTCCTGAAAATACCTGGGAAAAGGGCATGCAGATACAGAAGGGGAGAGAAGTTGTCTTCTGGTGGGTTGCCGTGTAGGTCAGGCTGCTTTCATGGTGATACCTAGAGGATGTCATCTGGTGTGGCCAGCTATGATAATCCTTTCACTGGGAGCAGGTGCTGGAGGATAATCCTGCTGTTTTTCTTGGATATATTTCTCTTCAGCCACTAAGGCTGAGCAAACAGGATTATCACAGCAGTGATTCAGGAGGTCCTGGTGCTGTGTGGCTCTGTGGACATCAGTTTCCAAGGCAGATGCTAGCTGTGCTGGGCAGCCTGCCCCCATGAGAGCAGCGGGTGAGGAGGTGAGCGATCAGCACCCAAGGGCTTTGCTGGCTGGCTCCTGCCATCCTCACTCAGATCTGTACCATGCCCCTGGGAACAAGGGCTGGATCCCAGGTGCAAAGGCCATGCTCTCTACAGCTCTCCCCCAGCCCCACAGTTGCGGGTGGGATGGAGACTGCCTGGCCGTGCAGCAGTGAGTGGCATCATCCCAAAACCTGGGCTGGGACAAGGCACTGGTGGAGGAGCTGGGGAGGACAAGGGGTGGCAGCTCTGGGCTGCCTGGGCTGCTCTGGCAGGAAGGAGGACTGCAGACCCCTCAGGGTTTACTCGATGTCCAAGTGGAGACCGGTAACGAGTGGTGTCCCTCAGGGATTGGTGTTGGGACCGGTCTTGTTCAACATCTTTGTCGGTGACATGGACAGTGGGATTGAGTGCGCCTTCAGCAAGTTTGCCGATGACACCAAGCTGTGTGGTTCAGTTGATACGCCGGAGGGAAGGGATGCCATCCAGAGGGACCTCTACAAACTTGTGAGGTGGGCTGATGCCAACCTGATGAAGTTTAACCATGCCAAGTGCAAGGTCCTACACCTGGGTCGGGGCAATCCCAAGCACAAATACAGGCTGGGCAGAGACTGGATTGAAACCAGCCCTGAGGAGAACGACTTGGGGATGTTGATTGACTAGAAGCTCAATATGACACATCAGTGTGTGCTCGCAGCCCAGAAACCAACCGAGTCCTGGGCTGCATCAAAAAGAGTGTGACCAGCAGGTTGAAGGAGGTGATCCTGCCCTTCTATTCCACTCTCATGGAACTGCACAAGTCTTGTGTTGAGCTCTGGGACCCTAAACATAACAGGGATGTGGGCTTGCTTGAGCAGGTCCAGAGGAAGACCATGAAGATGATCTGAGGGCAGGAGCAGCTCTGCTCTTGAGACAGGCTGAGAAAGCTGGGCTGGTTCAGCCTGGAGAAGGTCCTAGGGAGACCTTAGAGCAGCTCCAGTGCCTAAAGGAGCCAACAAGAAATCTGGAGAGGGGCTTTGGACAAGGGCCTGCAGTGACAGGACAAGGGGAATGGCTTTAAACTGATACGAGATTTAGGTAAGACCTTAGGCAGAAGCTCTTCCCTGTGAGGGTGCTGAGGCGCTGGCACAGGGTGCCCAGAGAAGCTGTGGCTGCCCCATCCCTGGCAGTGTTCAAGGCCAGGTTGGACACAGGGGCTTGGAGCAACCTGCTCTAGTGGAAGGTGTCCCTGTCTGTGGCAGGGTAATCTGGGTTAATCTCTAAGGTCCCTTCAACCCAAACCATTCTGTGATTCTCTGAAATAACAAATTGCTAAATAAGCACGTGTGTGCACAGCCGAATACTGAGCTGCGGGAATAGGGACCAGAGACGTGCGCGTCAGGAAGGGTTGTTAGAGCTCCTGCTTGTAGCCCTGCTGATAAGGCCGTTTCCAAGAAATTGCCCAGCCCTTAACTTCTAGAAACCCTCTCTTCCCAGGTCAATAACCTTTTATGGACTGCATCCTGGTGTCACTCTACGAGCAAACACGGTCCGGGCAGGACCTGCTGCAAGTGATACAAGAGAGAGGAGAACCCGTGTCGCTATAAGAAGGGATCCAGAAACACTCTGGCGCAGCAAACTGAAACATGCATTTGATCATTCTGGTGTTGGGAAAGCACAAGAAAATGTTCTTTAACTTCATTTTTCTTTGGCCAAGTCTCCTCCTTGCCTCAGGGGGATTGAAGTGGTGTTAGCACTTCTGCTGCTCTCCCACTCCTGTGCTGTGCGAGCTGCAGTGCTGCAGGGCTTGGATTGCCTCCAGGGTCTTCCCTCTTCCTAGGAAGTGCTCAATCAGTCTGCACCCAGCCTGCTCCAACACCAGCGCCCTGCAGATCCCTTTCTTTTTTTTTGGCCAGCCTTAACTTCAAACACAAACAGAGCCTCTTAGGAGAGGTTTTCCATAGCATCCTGCAGCTCCATTAGGAAAAACATTCACTGCGTCTCTAGCGAGAGCACCCGGACAGGGCTGATTGGACTCAGTTTTTTGGCTCCCTCATTTTGTGGGGACTTTTTAAACCATCTTATGCAGGTGTGGGAGTTGACACAACAGAGCATGCACCGCATTAGAGTCCATCCAGCTTGTGTGTAAACACCACTTGTCCCTTCCTAAACCTCTTAGGAGCTGTTTCATAAACACAGAATGCTTTGCTTAATGCCCAGATCATGTGCCATTTCCTTTGCAGGCCCCGTGGTGGAGCAGACAAGGGCTGAGCCCTGTGTCCTGCAGAACAGTCCCCAGGGCTGGCAGCAGAGCCAGGCAGAGGCTACCACCTGCTGGACCTTTCTCATTGACTCCCTGCTCTGAACCTCTTCACAATGCCATTTACTGAGGGCACCGAAATGCTGTGTGCTGAGCATCATGGCACAATCACCTCCCACTAGCTCTTCATCAGTAACAGGGCTATTGAGATGGGGGTAGTTGTGGAAATGGTTAGGATGCTCAATGAGTAGCTCTGTTTGCGCTCTTTTGGGGTCTGACACGTGTTTTCCAGAGTCAGGGTATGCTCTCATCCTTGCTGGCCCTGCAGAAGAGAGGCACCTTCCTGAGCTGAACTTGAGAACCTGACGTTTCCCCATTGAAACTTGCTCCTACCAAAAAACCAGAAATGACTCTTCCAATAGCCCTTAAGAAGGGGGAATAATTTCAGTGCATACTGGATGGGGACATGCCTGAATATGTGGGATCCCACACTTGCAAGGGGCAACTTCATGGTAACTTGCATGCTTAAGGGTGTTTATGGGAAGTGGTGCTAGAAAGTGAACCTAGCTCTGCCGTGCAGTCATCATCATGCAGTCAACACTGCCGAGCATCCAAATTGGATCCACAGGGCTACTGCTTCTGCGAGAGTGCAGGACCTGGCCTGTGTAACCCAGGCAACCCAGGACCAACTCAAGCATCTTGGCCAAACGAGTCCTGTATCTCACCCTGACTCCTGCAGCCTAGGACTTAGCATCTCCTTTGGATGGGGAAATCTTGTGGATCCCGCAGGACTGAACACCCACTGCTGCCAACTTGTCCCAGTGGGCTCATGGTGCTGCAGCCTATGCATTTCTGAGGCCAAGACTTTGTTTTTGCACCAAGAACACTGGATGCTCTCAGCACAGCTTCCTGATCTAGGCTATTTTGTATTGACCTGCTCTATTGAGCTGCCCTGAGCCTCTGCAGGTCGTGCTTACACCTACAGCACACCGTGCTCCGACTGCCCAGTTAGCCAGGCTCTGGGAAGGTCACTGGAAGGACTCCAGTGGCCTCGAATAGGAGTTGACTCATGCCCCATGAGAGCAAAACAAGATGTCTCTGCATGTGGAAAAATATTATGGAAACTGTATCATTCATGCACAAAATCTGCACTTCAAACTTTATGATATAAAATACGTAATATTGTAAATAGAAAGGAAAACTGCATGAGGCCTGGTGCACATTAAAATTGTTGGCATGTGAAAACATCCCTTCCTATAAACACAGCTGGGGTCTGGTACACAAGTAAGCATCCAAAGCTAGAAAACTTGGACCATGTCTGCACTGGTTTGAAGCACTTGTTTCTGTAGCAGTAAGTCATTTCTAGGCTCATCCCTCCTCAAGACTGACCCAGAGCAAATGGAGTTATCAATACAAGGTGATGCAGCAGTGCAACGGGTATGCTTCAGGGGCTCTTAAATACAGCAGCATCACCACAGAGTGCTGCCCAGGGCAGAAATAGGTGCTGAGGGCACCCCAGGGGCATGCTGCAGCACTTGGCTTGCTTAGGTCTTTGGGGAGGTCTAACCCTGGTCAGATCCTGCCCCACTGATGCTGGACAGGTTTTCACCATGGTGCTCAGCAATGCAGAGTCCCTGCAATTCCCACAGCTGCCATCTGCAGCTGGATCCTATTCCAGCAAGAGCTGATTGCCATGGCGCAGGGAGCAGGACTGAGCATATCACCTTAAGGAAAAGAGCAGAGGAGGGCTCAGCGTGCACAGCAAATGCAGCTCTTGGAGAAAAAGGTGAATTAATCAGGTGTTAACCAGCAATTTGTCAAACAGCCTCTAACGCCAGCTGCTGATGCTGTCAAGTGTGCAGTGACAAGTGATGGATCCTTCTGCATCTCCTCTGGAGTTCTTCAGTGCTGCTCAGCAAATGGGAGAACCCATGATGGATGCTTCAGCTGCTGCCTGCAAGTGGCTCTCTCCTCTGACCTGGGGCCATGGGGCATACTGTAGCTCAGCCTTTCCCTCTGTGCCGTGCTTCCTCCTCTGGCAGGAGCACCAGGAGCACTGCAGGCACTGCACATCCATTTCCCCATAGGCTGAAGCTGAAGCGCTTCCCCTTTATCACTGTGTGTGCCTCACTGCCACCTCTGTGGCAGAGGGTCCCACCATACACCCTGCAGCAGCTGGGGTGCAAACACGTTCAAGTGATACAAAGAGCCAAGTGAAATTACCCACCTGCACCATTTGTCCACTATTGCAACCAGATTGCCCTTTTTTACCCCAAAACCACATGCAGGACAGCTGGTCACACTGTGCAAGCCCATCGCTGATCCACGTGCCTACAGAGCACAAAAGTTGTGAGATGGATGAAGGGCTCTTGGGCTCTCGGGCTCTCATGCCGCAGTGATATGGGCTGGCTGTGGAATGTGGCTCAGCTAACTGGGCTATACTGGTTCCCTCCTGGATTCTGTTCCCGTAATGGACATCAGGAGACATCCAGCTGCAATGACTAAGCTCTTCTGACCTTCCACAATTCCAACAAATAAAGTGTTTCTTGAAAATAAGCTCATGTGTTGTTTTGGGAAATGAGTGGAGGATCAGCCTGGTTGCTTTTGTGTAGGGGACACCAGGCACTAACACGAGCATCTTGCCTCTCCTCCTTTGATGGGTTTGGAATGAGCTCTGGAGGTCTAACTGCAGAGAGTAATGATGTGTGAAAGCTCACTTTCATTTTTCACTCTACTTTTTTGGAAGGTGGAACATTTTCCAGTTGACAGCGCCATGCTAAACCCGCATGAGGCAAGCGGCTATTTTTAACCAGACAGAGACTATCTGAGAGTCTGCTGCTGAATCATTTTAAACAAGGAAGAAATCATGAGATCCAAAAGTGGTGCTGGGAGGATGGGGGTGGAAAGGCTTTTATCACGCACTTGTTCCAATAACTGTTCAACTGCTTTGGGACTGATGACGACTAACTGAACGCTGCTCTGGGGTCACTTCAAGTGGTGGCTGCATTGTACAAAGCGCTTCTGCTTTGAGAGAGAGGCAGGTCCTCAGGTTAGAGCAGCTTGAGAGGGTATCAGTGCCCACTGTGCCCTTTGCAGCTCCACTGTGCTCTGCCAAATGGGAGAAGACACTCGAGCATCTCAGCACTGCCCTTCTCTGAGCCTCCATCACCTGTATTGGCTGGGTGCAAGATGCTGCATGCTTGTGGGACCAAGGAGAAAGGGTTGTCCTTCCACCTGACAATGACAAGCACTGTTTCTCCTTCCTCTGCCAATGCCAGTGCATGGGTGGCACTTCAAATAACACAAGTTTGCCAGATGAAATGGGCTTTATGGATAAACTGAGGTATTTCCTTCACGCTTCCTTTGTCTAGCACATCTCAGACACGCAGCAACCCTGCTCCTCATTGGAGAGCTGGCAGCTATGGACTAAGGCAGCTTCTCACATAAGGAAAGGGAGACCTAGAAAGTGCTCCTGAGTTACAGCTGCCCTACAGGCCCTAACCCAAATTCTGCTAGAAGCCTGTCAGCCTGTTTGTGTGCATAAATGTGTAGCCTATTTACACTCACCTAGAGCCCAAGTGTGGTGAACATAGGGCTCAGCTTTGTAGCTCCATTGCATTGTGCAGCGTTTGGTCTCAGAGGTGAGCTGAGTCCATGTAGAAACATGGCAATGCGGTGCCAGGCCGAGGGCTGGGGGGATGCTTCTGCATTCAGCCCTGCCAAGGTCTGCAAGGCTCTGTGGTCTGCAGTGTTCTCCCATTTTGCAACAGGAAATCAAACCTCCTTCATTGACCTGGTCTGGTACTTGATCACTAGCCTGTCAATGACTAGCAGTGTCATTGAAACTGTGATTGGGATGCATGTCCTCAGCTTCCTTTAGACCAGTCTTTTGTCTTCAACTTCCCAAACGGTGCTGCTCCTGGGCTCCTCTACACTGAAAAAAAAAGCCAAACCCTGCCTTAGGTTTGCACTGCAGCGTGGCTGGGGCAGAGGGTGCAGAGATGACACCAAGGCATCATGGAGAAGTCCTGTGTCTGCTTGCCACACAACAAAACATAGTGTCTTCTTTCTGTGGAGATGGGAAAGTTCAAATGGAACTTCCTCCCAAACCATCAATATAATCTACAGCAGGAGTGAGTGCATATCAGGAGTAGTTTTAGATGCCAACTTGGTGGCATCCTCCAATGAGGAACCTATTTGGCCATGGTAGGTAGGTTGCACCTCTCTGGTGTCTCTGTCGCACTGTGTTTGCTTTTGCAAACATCCTAAATGTGAGCTATAAGACTTTCTGGCTGCAAGGACTTAAGCAAATTTATCCAAAGGACTGGGTACACCCCCTTTAAGAGAGCTGCCAGGGTCAGTGTCTGCAGCATGGGGAATGGAGCTCAGTATAAATGATCCTTGGACTCATTGTTTGTGAGAGCAATTGCAAAGTAAGGGGAACACAGCACAGGCTGCTGTGACCTGCACCAGCCTCTGCACAGAACCTAGAGCACGGCAAAGCCCTCACTGGATAGTTACAGCTGTCACTGTAGCTGTCACCGCGTGGTTTTTCTCTTACTGTGTGATGGAAAGAAGTGAGAATCAAGGCTTGCATCACTACCCATGACGTTAAATGCAGCACAAGCTGCCGAGCTCACACATGTGGTCTGCGGGGCCTTGGAAAGAGAAGTCTTGCCTCTCCCGTAGGACTTGGCTCCCACATGGGATCTCCATCCCTGAAGAAGCCCAGAACTGCCCTTCCAGGCCCTCTTTTCTCCCTTTCCCCATGGTTATTTCTGATCTCACCCATGCTCTCAGGACACCACTCTGGGGAAGGGTCATCTCCCTGCCCACCACCAAGGCACACCACAAGTGTGCAAAGCTGACCCGAGCCTTTGGCTTGAGGAACCATGCAGTTCAGCTGGTGCCATGGACCAGCACCCAGCGTGCTCACACTCGCATGCCACGCGTAGCTCATCCTGTCCCTGCGCTGCACCCTTGAGTAATGGGGCCCGACACGTGTGTTTTTCCAGAGCACAATCTCTTCAGATCAAATTAATTCTGTGATTTCCATCTGCTTCCTCCCCTGCATAAATGATGAAGACTTCCTGAAGCTAACGGCCAAGCTTGCTCCAAGCTGGGACATTACAATTAAACCTTTGTTCTTTGGTGCTCTCATCAGCCTGATGGCTCTGGGTGCTACTTCTCCCTTTTCACCTGCAGACCCATAGGTCCCAAAGCTGCAGGCAAAGAGGCATTTGGGGGTGAAGAGTAAGGCGAGGAAGAGTATGAAGTGACTTGTCTGTGGGTTTAAGCCTGGAGGCTCACAATGAAAGGTCTTTGCCTGTTGAGTTGCTGCCTGGGGACCACAACAAATGGCCTCATATGAACCTGCAGCTGCATCCCACTGCCCTGGTCCAAGGGTGACCCATGTTTCTGAGGACATGGTAACAGAAGGCTGAGTTTGGAAACACCAGACAACCTCTCCTTTCCAATCTGAGGGGCTGCTTGTTGAATCGGATGTTTGTATTTGAGCCCTAGCAACGCTGTGTCCTGTAGGTCCTCTTTGCATTAAGAGGAACTGAGATTCTGATGGGAACATCTTGTATTGTGCATGCATTTCCCCTCTCCCGCTTATCAGGGGTTGCATCATGTTGCTTATATTGAAGTCTAAAATACAGATGAAGCTGTGAAACATGAGTAATAAAAGCTGCTCATCAGTAGATACCCCAGAAGCACATCCTGTTAATAAAGGGTATTGGGTGAATAAAATGCCTTTTACTCCTTGATCAAGACATTTTTGCTTACCGCTTTCTAGCACAATATAGCGTTGGGCCTGAGCCAGTGTATTTATACTTTTGTGTGGATCTACATTTGCATTTTCTTATGTCTAGTTCTATTAACTGAGTGCATTGCTGCTATAAGCAGTGCTGGCACCACAAAATGTCCATAGCCTATAAAAGGCACGAGCAGAAGTCTAGCAATCACATCCTGCATCTCTCTCCTACCTTTAATGCAACCACCAGGACGTATCCTACAGGTATGACCTCTTCCCATCAGAGATCTTGAAGTCCCTGGTGAAGTGTATTCCTTCTTCTTTAAAAACCCTAATCATATCCTTATCCAGCTTTTTGTTTGATGCAGCATCCTGGTGCTGAGCTGCAACTTTCCTGGCTTGCTCTTCTCACCACTAGTGGGGTTTTTAAGTGTGGAGGATTTAAACTGCTTAGTTAAAAACATACACACTTGAGAACACAGAGCTTGCTTCAGTATCACCCCTTAGGGACAGTACTGGTGGTTGCACTGAAGGTAGGAGAGAGATGCAGGATGTGATTTCTAGATTTCTCCTCATGCCTTTAATAGGCTATGAACATATTGTGGTGCCAGCACTGCTCACACCAGCAATGCAGTCAGGTAATAGAACAAGCCGTGAGAAAATGTGAATGTAGATACACACATTGATGGCTTTGTTAAGGCCAAGTCCCTCTTTCTAACACTGGTCTTACTTGTGTCTGCTTTGTGTCCTGCTCTTGCCTGCCAGTTGAGGTCTATGTCCCTGTTACACAAGCGAACATTGTCGATGTTTTCCTTCTTGATTGCCCTGTGTGTAATTTAGACTCCACCAGCAGCATTTAGATTATGTCACCGCATTATTCTAACAGTGCTTTTCTTGGCCGCAGGTTTGCTTTTCTTGGCATTGCAGTCAGGGCATCTTGCAGGCATGTACACTTGCTGCACACTCCACTTCTCCCTTTGTGCACCTTGCGCTCACCTCTGCAAAGTACTCGTTTTGCAGTTCTTGTTCCCAATGGCCAATGCAATTTCTCTTCCCCTTTGATTTTCATACATCAGGACTTATCCTGGATTAACGTTGTCCTTGTACTGCATGGAATCTTTGACATTTCCTTTGTGGTTGGAACTGGATGATCTTAAGGTCCTTTCCAAACCCAACTATTCTATGATTCTATAGCAGAGCCTAGAAGATCCAGGCAAGGATCAGGAAGAGTTTGTGCTGGTTCTGCACAGGCAAAACCCAATGCTCCCGTTACCCAACTTCTTCTCTATCTTCACATGGGACAACAGAGGGACATGGACAGGAAAACAGGAGCATCAGGAGATGCTGATGAAACATTACACAGCATGATAGACGTACATGCTTGGCACTATTCGTTTTCAGACCTTTGTCAGCAGCCATGCAAAGGGATTTCAAAGGAGCAGTGAAGGATAACTAGGTACTTTGGAGTGGTTTTCATCACTGCCTCCATAGCTCTGCTGTCACATTTTCCTTGTCCTTCTCTGGATGCATGCCTTCCCAACAGAACGGATCTAGGATTGTGTTTTGTATAGATAAGCCCATTCCTTACTGCTGGCAGTTCTGCTTTCAAGGTGCCTCCAGCTTCCCACAATAGTGCAGGGCTCTTGGTGGATTCATTTAAATCCTCACATTTTCATCCCCAATACTATTATAACACAATTTGCCCTTTCTTGGAAGAGCTGACAGTCAAATCAGACATTTATAACTTGTTGGTAGAGACTTGTGGTTTCTTATATCATCAATTGTATTTCTTGCCTGTGCTTTCTGTAAAACAAAACCAAAGCAATCACCACTCCCCCCCCCCGCAACAATCTTTTTCTTCTCTAAACCCACCAGAAATCCTATAAAGTCCTTGAGTTACAATCTACATCTTTATTTTCTCTCCCCCTGCCCATATATTGCTATTTGTGTGCTCTCTGTCCCGGCATTCCCAGCTCTTAGGTGCCACAGGATCACCCCATACACCCAGGGCAAACTGATACGTTCCACATTTCCTACCAGACAGAGTAAATTTGCCGGACTCTTGGCCTCCAGGAACCTAGCAGCAAACTGGAAGCACAAGCAGCATCTGCCCTCATGGCTTCTTGTCATAAAGTGTAGGAAGAAACAGGAACAAAACCTGTCCCGGTGTTTATTCTGCGAGAAAGGGGTACTGCAAGCACGAGATTTAAATCAGGGATGGTGCCGATGGGATGATTTGTGTGGAAACACAATGTGAGTAATCCCAAAGCTGAGTGAGGTCTGGCAGGGGCTGGGGTCCCTGGCTCCTTTGCAGGCAGCAAGCTTCCAGAAGCATGGAGAAGAAAGAGGGGAAGGGAAAATAGATGGGATTGGGAGCCGCCATGGAGCCCAGCGCAGGCGGATACTTCCCAAAAGAAATCTCCAAAGTAAACACATTCATGAAAATCATTTTTGTGCCACGTTTCCAAAGAGGGACAGACTTTTCTGTTTCCTTTTGATATATATCCACTCAAAAGCGCATGGTTTGGATGCCGTGGGGTTGAACAAGGAGAAGTTAAGGCCACGCTGCCGGCTGTGCTCCAGACCTGGGCTTGCATTGACCTGAGTTCGTTCTGCAGAGGAGGGGCTGTGACATTCCAAAAGCAGGTGGGGTTTGCTCCTGTGCCAGCATGGCCTGTTTATAAACTATTATTTACTTCCCCCCCATCCCTTAGCCTTTCCCCAGGTAACCGGTTCCCAGCCCCTTCCTCTCCCCTATACATTGGTTTTAAGCCTTTTCTGTGTCCTGCAAACAGGCAGCTCCCTAGAGCCTGAGAGCCTGGAGGAGCAGCGAGGGCTGAGCTCAGGGCAAGGGAAAGCAGACACAGAGGCTGCTCACACCACTTGTTCTCAGTGTTTCTGCAAACCACAATTAATAGTGCCCAGCCCAAGCTTTCCTTCCTCTACAGCCCATCAAAGGCACAAACCCAAACTGAAACAGGGTGGTTTTTTCTCTAAGCACGATGCTTTCATGCAATCAAGTCTTAAACAGGGGAAGTTTAGATTGGATCTAAGGAAGAAATTCTTTACTGAGAGGGTGGTGAGGCACTGGAATGGGTTGCCCAGGGAAGCTGTGAATGCTCCATCCCTGGCAGTGTTCAAGGCCAGGTTGGATGAGGCCTTGGGTGACATGGTTTAGTGTGGGGTGTCCCTGCCCATGGCAGGGGGGTTGGAACTGGATGATCTCAAGGTCCTTTCCAACCCAAACTATTCTATGATTCTATGATTCTTCAGGCCAAGCCTCAACATGTCCTGGACCAGCCCAGTTCCTCCATTCACAGCGAATCGCAGGTAGGGAAGTCCCACAAGTGAAAAGCGCATCGCAGGTGAAGGTCTGCTGCACCTTCTTGATGGAGCAAGCTGGGGTTTCTGGCTGTCTTCACGGCCTCAGCTAACAAAGACAGGTCTGGGGCCAGACTGGCTCCTTTTCTCTTCTGTTTGTACATTTCTATGAGGGTGCTGAGGCGCTGGCACAGGGTGCCCAGAGAAGCTGTGGCTGCCCCATCCCTGGCAGTGTTCAAGGCCAGGTTGGACACAGGGGCTTGGAGCAACCTGCTCTAGTGGAAGGTGTCCCTGCCCGTGGCAGGGGGTTGGAACTGGATGAGCTTTAAGGTCCCTTCCAGCACAAACCAGTCTGCGATTATGATACGAGGGGTCAGGACCTCCGCTGACCTCCCTGTCTGTTGTGTCTGGGCTTGTCACAAGGTCACTGCACACAGGATGGGGCCTGGCCGGGAGCTGCTCCTCTGTGCCCCCATCAGCACACAGTGGGGATGGGGTGCCAACACAGGAGCCTGCGAGGCTGCTCTGAGTCACCCTTTGGAAGGACCCCGCTTCCTTGCTGTCTGCTCCAAGGCTGCTTTCTTGGCAGAAGCCTACCCCTGCAGTCAGTGCTAACCCCGCTGCTTTGGTTGCTCGGGTTGGGTTTTTTCCAGTGTTTGCTCTGATACACAATTAACGCAACGTAAGTGCCTCCGTTTATTGCTCTCTAGAGATGCCTTTTTGGCTTGCATGGCCCAGCCTTTGGGGACATTCCTATTGTTTCAGCTACCGCCAAAGCCAAGGAATGCTAAATGATGCTCTCCTTGAGAGAGCTCACCCGCCACTGTGCCTCAGAGTTTGCCTAGACATTGTCTATAGTGAGACACGCTGCAGTGGGTTTGGCGTTACAAGGTGACCACTACCAGCAAGGTCTGGATTATGCCACCAACCCAGGCGAGGTCAGATCGGTTTGCAGTAGTTGACTGGTCTTGCACCGTCAACAAGCAGCCTTGGAGGACTGCAGGGGAAATCTGAGAGAGGGAAATGGTTTGACGTAATTCAGGTAACAAAATGTAATCTGTGTGCCTCGTGCTGCAGGCTTAATGCCAGATCTCTGCTCCAGAGGCTTCACCTGCCTCCATCCAACCCAGGTCCTGGGGTAGAGGTCCCACATGTTGACGTGGCAGTCACTCCCTGCCAGCAGACTGTCTCAATGCGCTTGGTATCAGGATTGCATGGCCCCATGAGGGCTTCAAAGGACAGCATCCAGGGCATGGGTACCTCAGTCGATGGCTGCTTGCTTCATGCTGTGGTTTATGAAGCAGAGGCTTTCCTCCGCCAGTCCTCACCGATGGAAAAGGCCTGCTTGGCTCCTGCTGGATCTTCCTAGAGCCCAGTAATGTCTGATTAAAGCTAAGCAAAACAAGGGTCTATGGATGCTGGGGCAGGGTTTACCCGGAGCTGTGCAGGGATTTCGCTGCCAGCCACCCTGCCTCACTCAAGGAGCTTTGTCTGTGCAGCATGGAGGATGTGGGAGCTGTGCAATCACCTCCATCAGGCTGCAGGTCACAGCATGGCATTGCCAGGGGAAACATACAGACCTTGATTTGCCTTGAAAGGCTGAGCAGTCACCTGCAGTGCATAGTGAGCTGCTTGAAGAGCCAAAGAGCCACACAGCTTGGGATCGGGTGGACAGCAGTGGGCAATAACCTCACCCCTGGGACAGTCCTGTCTCCATCCCCACTGCAGTGGAGGCCTGTTCCCTATGCCAGCCATCCCTGCTGAGCCCTAGGGACAGATCGGACATGTGGCAAGGGGAAGCAACCTGGGAAAGAGCATCACGAGCCTGGTTGCCAGCAGCCTGTGTCACCTCGATGTTAGCCCATGGCAGGCTGACAGCAGCTCGTTCTGATTTCTCACTTCACCTTACAGCTGAAGATCCCTTCTCCAGAAGGGTGATGCCCCTAAACATTACACAGAGTCCATCTAAGCAATATTACCCTGATAATCTGAGTTCTAAGGTGAGGCCACACCAGCTAAATAGTACAAGCCCTGTACAGCATGAACAGGTCACAGCTCTGAGCCCAGGTTCAGTGTCCTCCAACCTCTTTGACTTGCCAAACTCTCTACAAGAATGTGCACAGCCACGGAACAGGTTTAGGCTCACTGGCGCTGGGCTTGTTTTTTCAACCCATAACTTGGCCATATGCTGCTTTTACTCAATGTTGATACAAGGAATTCTCACCTTCTTCTCTCCCCCGTGCCAGGCACTGACTGGAGTTAAAATTACTTCAGATCTAGCATTGTCAGAGTTACTTTTCATAGAATCCCAGGCTGGTTTGTGTTGGAAGGAACTTTAAAGCTCATCCAGTTCCAAACTCCTGCTATGAGCAGGGACTCCTTCCACTAAAGCAGGTTGCTCCAAGCCCCTGTGTCCAACCTGGCCTTGAGCACTGCCAGGGATGGGGCAGCCACAGCTTCTCTGGGCACCCTGTGTCAGCGCCTCAGCACCCTCACAGGGAAGAGCTTCTGCCTAAGAGCTCATCTCAGTCTCCCCTCTGGCAGGTTAAAGCCATTCCCCTTGTCCTGTCCCTACAGGCCCTTGTCCAAAGCCCCTCTCCAGGTTTCCTGTAGCTCCTTTAGGCACTGGAGCTGCTCTCAGGTCTCCCCTTAAGGAGCCTTCTCTTCTCCAGGCTGACCCAGCCCAGCTCTCTCAGCCTGGCCCCAGAGCAGAGCTGCTCCTTTTTTAATGAGCTCTTTTCACGGCGCAGCCTCACAACCCCTCTGGCTGCAACCACAACCTGAAAAGACATTGCCTTGCATTTGCACCTTGTTTCCAGCCATCTCCATCCTCAAAGGCAGCGCTGGCTCCTTACACGCTGGGGTTGGATGGCCCACGGCAGCATTTAAAGACTGATAAGCCACCCTGGAGGTGCCTGCTAGGCTGTGCCCACCTACCTCGTGTCAAACATTAGCATTTTGGTTAGAGCTCACAGACTTCTCCATGCTCCTCTGCTGCTTCGCCTTATTCCACACACTTGGGATTATTCATAAATAGGAACTTCTTAAGAAGCCCATAGGTGTGCAGACCAGGATGGATTCATCCTTTTAGTGAGCAAGGTGCTTCACTTGAGGCAATAGAGCAGCCCCTCTGACACCAGCGTGCAGCTGCACATGGTAAAGAGCCCTGCAAAACCTGAGCGCTGAAGGATTTCCTGACTATAGGGCATCCACTGGAGCAGAACAGCCTCAAACACATTGAACAGCCCATTTATACACATTAGATGAGAACAACTTGTTCAGCAGTATGCTGCTACTGCAACGGTTACATTTACGCATGCAGAAGTCCTGCAGAATCTGGCACAGACCCACTGTGGTTTAATGCAAAATAGCCTGAAAACAACCGCAGCAACAAAACCCAACCATAGCTCTCTTTAAAACTCCCATTGAAATAGAGCAGGGAGGGAGGGAAAATAGCAGCACTGATTTCCTCTTTTCGGTCAGCTGGACAATGAATTGCTAGCACTGGGTGATGTATTCATTACCCAATAGCTCCATTATCAGACTGGCTTACTTCAGGAGCAAGTACTCAACACTAACATGCCGTGAGAACCCTTTCTCTGCACACAGAGCTGTGCTGTGTCAGTCTGAAACACAGACCTCGCTGAAGAATAGGGTGAGAAGTTGTACTTGCAAACACCACCAAAGCCAAAACAAGTACTTGAGGAAGCTCAACTTCAGGCTGTTGTTTCCGAACAGCAGTGGTAAGTACTTGGGGAACACAAATCAACCTTGGGTTTTGGTCACATCTGTCACAAAGAGCTGTACCTGCCCAGTGGAAGTGGAAAAGTCTGGAAGGAAAAGAGTGAACTGTAAAACAATTCACACAGGTAACCAGAACACTTACTGGGAGCCCTCACCTAGGAAGGTAGTGGTAATTTGCCATTAAATTCCAACAGAAAAGAAGATACCTCCTTCTCTCATTGAAGGTACTCTGGGAGATAATAGAATCAACTCTGTAAATTATCCCCTTCATCCCCTCCCTTTGTCCTTTTCTCTATCTCTCTATAATCAGGTTGCAAGGGCAATCTCAGACCAATGTTAGCACAGGCACAGTGAACAGCATGTAGTGAACTACATTAGATTTCTTCAAGGAGATAAATAAACCAGAGCAGCAAATAGCATCTTAAATGTGGAGCCAAGGGAATCAGCCCTTGCTACTGGGACTGCCAAATTCAGGGTACACAAGGGCAAGGAGGACTCAAGGGACTGGCATTAGCTCACAGCAGTTCTGAATTGCTGCACCCCTATCACCTCTCCTTAAGGTGGAAAAGCCTCACACAGGTTCCCAAGAGGTTTAGATTAGACATTAGGAAGAAATTCTTCCCTGTGAGGGTGCTGAGGCGCTGGCACAGGGTGCCCAGAGAAGCTGTGGCTGCCCCATCCCTGGCAGTGCTCAAGGCCAGGTTGGACACAGGGGCTTGGAGCAACCTGCTCTAGTGGAAGGGGTCCCTGTCTGTGGCAGGGGGCTGGAACTGGATGAGCTTTAAGGTCCCTTCTGACCCAAACCAGCTATGGAAGGCGTGCAGCCCCGTCCTCGGGCTCTCCTGTTAGACCTGACGCGCAGTACCAGAGGTATGCGGCAGAGATGCACTGCCACCTCTTGTTCACATAGTGCAACAGGGGAGCCCGGGCTGCCAAGCTGTGCGTAGCAGCAACGCCTCCAACCGCAGACCACACCGTGCAGCTCTGTAGTTAGATGTGCTCCTGATAAGAACAGTTCACTGGCTGTTCAGCTGCTTTCAAGGTTATCAGGGGAGACCTTATAAAAGTCTTCCAATACCTAAAAGGGGAGAACAAGAAATCTGGACAGGGAATTTTTACAAGGGCATGTAAGTACAGAACGAGGGGGAATGGCTTTAAACTGACAAAGAGGAGATTTAGGTTAGGTATTAGGGCCAAAATTCTTTATTATGAGTGGTGAGACACTGGCACAGGTTACCCAGAGAAGCCCTGTGAGGGAGAAGGGGAGGCTCCCACTCACTGAAGATGACTACCCACCACGGGGCACCTCTCCACCACCACAGGCCTTCACTGACAGCTATCAGCACAACCTCAAGTGAGGCAGCAGTAAACAACAACGGTACAAACCACAGCCCCAAACAGACTTCCATACATTTGTATGTTTATTATTTCAAAGTACAATATATACATAAAGTATAGTGATTTCTTCAAAACTTTATACAGAAATGGGTATCTACAAAATTAAATCAATAGACATTCTGTGTATATTCAAACAGCATACATACATATATTGTAAGATTCGACGCAGCTTCAGTTAAAACACAAAAGGGGGAAGGAAGCCCCCATCCAGCTTGGGAAAGGTCTCACCACCACCCAGCTCCCTCTGTCTGCCCTCTGCCAGGTTTCAGGTCCTTGTGGAGTCACGGAAACTCCAATTTGTAGTGCCACCTACTGCTGCTATTTACCATCACAGCCGTTTTCCACAGCAGGACAGATCGTGTTCCCTGAGCCCCTTCCTAAACTGGGGTCTCTGCAGCACGCAGGCTCCCATTTACACTCCTAAGCCAGAGTTCCGATTTCCTTAAAAGGAAATAAATTTCCTTAAAAGAAATAAATTTCGTTTTAGTTATGATCCAACATACTGTGATGAAAAGTACCTCAAGAGTAGCTTCAGTTTTACCAGCCGGATATTGCAGGTGGTGGCAGCAACCAGCGAGGATGATGAGAATGTATCTGAGGGACAAACTGACCTCTGCTGTTTTGTGGACTACTATTGCACAAGTCTATGTGGCAATGAGCCACTGATTTCTATAGCATAAAATGATATGCTTCAGTTCAGAGGGTCTGGCTTTAGACACTGACATGACGGATTTTAGAGAGGGGGGTAAAAGCATAGGCAGCTTTTCTGTAGGGCCTCTAACAACATCTGGATGTGCCACGTTGGAATTCCAACAGCACCCGGAGTATTTAAGAAACAGATGTTTAAGCCTGTAGGATACAACTAGCTACAAGCTCGGGATTTTCAAAAGCAGCCTGTGGCAGTTCCATGTCTAACGGACACTGAATTTCAGTGACAGCTATGCAGCTACCCGCTCCAGACTGCCTTCAAAATCAGTTTATCATTTATCTCTACAAGTCAGTTTATTTGAGGACAGTTTTTAATCTCAGGCTCATCATATAAAGTTTCCTATGCAAGGGTAAGTGAAATGTGATTGCTACCCAAGTCCTACACTCACAAGCCCTGCACACCAGCTACTGCTCACGTATTTGAACCACTCCATAGAAACTCACCTTTCAGAGGAAGCACTCTTGTTACATGCACCAACACCAATACCCCTGACAATCTGCCCCATGGAATTAACAGGCAGGTGGCTTGCCAGCAGCGTTTCTCAGGCCAATACAACACTGCCTTTCAGAAATGAGCAACATTGTGAAGCAAAGTTGCTAGCTGACCCTCTGATGTATTTATTCATCGCATTCTGGGCTTGATGGATAGTCATTTGCCAATGTGCAAGCTAGAGTGAAATTTCCATCTGTAAGGGGTATGCTTAAAAGAATACCTGTAGGAGGTGACTTTGGTCCATGAAAATAATGTGGTATTTTGGCTGCTTTGTGCGTCTCCATAACCAAGGAAAAGTGTGAGAAGCCACTAATGCTACAGAGAGGGGAAGCAGCATTTCCAGCAGGGCAGGAGGACAGCTAACTGGGTAGCTCAAATAACTTAAAAAGGAAAAACAACCATGCCAAAAAAAAGAATTTCCACAATGTCATTGCACTTGTTCCATCTGCACCACACCTCTCCTTCACTTACATTGTACACCTGGAGAACATACATTAAATGATGACAGTATTAACATGGTATCTAAAATACTGGAGTCACTCGGCTGAATGCTTGAAAATATCCAGAGACCTGGTACGTTACATGAAAACAAACATACAAGAGCTAAGCTATGTTTTGACATGCAAACTGTTCTAGAGACTTCCTTTCAGCAGGTCTAGTTCAGTCACTAACTGCCTGTTCACTTTCTGGAAGCTGGGGACAAATCTGCTTCAGCAGAGCCAGGTATTTTCCTCTTCCCCTCACTTAAACAACAGTAAAGCAGAGGTAGTCCCATGACTGCACTGGTCCAAATTCCCTAACACTTCAGATAATGCTCTCAGGAATTAGAAAAATAGATGTATAAAACCCACCCAGATTAAAGACTCAGTTTCTACAATGCTCAGTCAGGATTTAAATCATTTGTTTCCAACTCCCTTTTATAAAGAAATACTTAACCCTTTGACATCAAAGGGACCTGCTATCCAAGACTCTTAAAGCTCTTCCGGACCACAAACCGGGTGTTGATCCCACAAGGACTTTCAGAGATGCCAATCTTTAAAGTAAGAAGGAAGTGGCACTGTCTTGAATCAAACTACTCAAATCAAATGAGACCCTTCTTGGTCAATTTGGTTTATTACAAAGCTCAAGTGACTCAGTGGCACCTGAAAATGGAGTACACAACCCTAAGTCACTGAGGTGCTTTGAGAAATTATCCTCCTGTGTGCTGGATTCAGGCCCCTTGTTTTGTGTATGATGCAGATGGTTCCTGCAGTAAGATGATTCCTAGTGCCCCAGCCCTGTATCCTTCCTAATTAAAATAGCTAAAGCATTGCTATAGTAAATTTACATTGAATCTTTTTCCTGTGATAATGGGAAGTTCAGGTATTTAATAAGAACCCCAAAGTATCTATTTACACTGTGATCTGGTCAATTCATTTTGGTCAAAAGGCAATGAATAAAGAAACTATACATTTACTCCTGGAATAAATATATCCTGTATATATCCAGGATATATCCCAGAATTCAAATGTGAACATGATGCTGTGACTTGTCACCTTGATATCCTTTCCTCCATCACCCTCTCAGCCACTGAAGGACTAAATAACAGTTCTCAGTTTGTGCCATTTTGACCAACTAACTCTTCACAACAGTAAAATTAAGAAGTCACCCAGATTTCACAGTCCAACCAATAGATTAAAATCTCATTTAGATGTATTTCCCATTTCTTACCATTACTTTCACTGGCTGGTCTAACCAGAAAATTTAGCTAGCTTCCATTTGTCTCTATAAACAAATGCAATCATGATGTCTGCCTGTACATATATATCAATGGGCAGTTAAAACGCCTACTTTTTAAATACTGTTAGTTATGCAGAAAGCCAGAGAACTTCATTAACCAGCTATCTGCTATCAGACTTCTTTAGATCAATGTGTCTAATTTACAGGATTTGTCACAGTGACATTTGTTTCAGTTATACACACTCAACAAAGGAATCAGAAAGTTGCTTAATCCCATAGTTTCACTTCTCTTGTCTAAAGAAACTGACCAGCTGAATGTTAATCTAAAGCAGAAAATATGCAATATCATGGCCACCATTTAAAAACAAAGTTTCATAACAAAGCATTTTTCCATGCGAATGTCAGAAATGCTTCATCAACCTAAATATCAGAAATATGCACAAAAGGAAATGATGTCTGAAAGCCCTTAAAGCTCAGTAACACTGGATATGTTCCACAGCAACTAAGACATAATTGGTTTTATTTTTTCAAGCTCCATCATTAAGAGACTGATTCATTATACAGTGCAGGAATTAAAATCTTACTGCAACTCACTCAAAACACAGTATGCACTGCAAAGCATCTGTATGGCATTGCAAACAAAAGGGTTAGGTAAATGTAGTGTGTAGTGAAAGTCAGCAACACCTCAGGCTGGTACTGGGGAGTCAGAACCATGCTGATGCCAAACCCTGTAGGTCTCTCACACGAGTTAGCCTGGAGGGTTAAAGGTTGTATATGCAAAATAGCAGATGCTTGTGCTGGCAGGCCATCAAATTCCAGGGAAAATGTAAAAAATAGTGGTCTGTAGCACCTGCCTTTTCTGCATCTTCATGTTGGTTATTCCACAGAAGTTTTAGTTATGTCTGCTTTATTCTCTGTTCCAGTTCATGCTTGTGTTTAATAAGCCGTTCTATTTCTGTTCCTAGAGTTTGAAGGTTTTCCTTTTGAGGGTGGAAAAAAAAAGGATAGGATAAGTTATACAGGGAAAGTGAGTCAGCACAAAATGCACCAAGAAGTTAAAATTACTGTTTATATGTCAGCAGGTTGTTACTTTCAAGTATCCAGAACAAGCACAAATGATTAGACAAGCTGGAGAAAACCAAGCTCATTTCAACAAAGGATGCAAAGCTCTCAGCAAGTCTTTTTTTGCAGTTACTAATATTCTACAAGCTGTCTAGAAAGTACAGTGTTCAAGGGAAATGATGATTATAGAAGAGATTTCCAACTCCTGCAGAACACTGCAGTCCCGCTGGCAGCCTGCACATTTCCCAGCCTGCCATCTTTCCCTTGCAGCAGACACACTGCCCCAGTAGCTGAACAGGGCACAGGGCCAGGCATGTAGACTGTGCCTCTGGCTCCATTTCACTAAGGGAAAGCATGGAAAGACCCCTTCCTGCACAGGCAGCCTACAATTTGTTTCAAGAAGCAACTCATTAGTGCAGCATACTACAAGGGTCCCAAAACAGATGTTCAGCATGAATTACGTTATCTTAATCTTAACCCAATGCTATCAGCAGCACCAATTCACAGTGAGCTGGCTCTGAAAAGCCACCTCCTTTTAACAGCATGTATCTCTTTGAAGGCAGTAACTCAGGACCTCAAGAACATGTGGGATAACTGGCACAGCTACTCACTTTCAATGTAATATTTTTCAGTAACGTATCTTCTAATACAGCCTGTAGCTTCCTGTTTATCTCTAAGGAGAGTTCCAAGGTGAGACCACTATCTGCCGGATGCGATGTATAGAGAGATGCCATAATCCCGCCCCGTCTACTCAAGTGCACTTTGTTGAAGTCAGAGGCCTCTGATGACAGTGTTCCAGCTTCCTCCCGCAAAATGTAGCTCTGAATAATTCTGGGGGAAAAAAAAGTTTGAAAGGAAAATCCCAGCATTACAAGGCAATGGAAAGTCAAGAGACTGGAGTAGCTTCAGATTCCTGGTAGAAGAATAAGGCAGTAAAAATCAACTCCCGCAATTTCTAGGTCAAGGAAAACCTGGGATACCAAAATAGCTATAGGAGGGCTGGTAAGCTGACTCACTACAGTGCACAAGGTTTACATATTCAGAAGCATTCCTAGGAAGTAATATTGCTACTGGTGCAAAAAATGCCTTTACTTTGCTGAAAGACTCCAGAAAGGGAATCTTATGCCTTCTACAGACAAGACAAGCCTCTGCTCAAGAATCTTCATGAGATGTGAACATGTTTATTAAATGGCATCAGATGGGCACAAATGTACAGGCCTCTTAAGCAACGGCTATACTCAGCGGGTAACTGGACTTTCCAAAGGAAAGTGTATGCCACAATTTCTTCCCCTCCTAAATGAAGTTCCAGAAGGTAAGATTCCGTAAGATGAGACTTCCATGTAAGTGGAATCTTGTTTCATGTTAAATCCTGACCACCTTTGGCTCAGATGCACTGTTTGTTTGATAGGAATGCCATACTACCACGTGGAATTATGCAGATTCTCCTTCCAAAACAAACAGACACAATCAGCACCCTTTTAAGCACATGAAAAGAACAAAGCCAGTGGCAGCAGTCCACTTCAAATCAGCCACCTGGCGACCACTTTGCTACCAAAAAAACCCACTTGCACCAGTCCATTCCTCCTGAAAATACTTAGTAATAGACAAATATGCAATTACTGTAACTGCTGGGAAAAGATAATCAAAAATATGCCAAGACTAATCTTACCTTTAGGATCTACTGTCACTGCAATATTTTTATTGCTTTAAATATTTTCATTCCATTAATTGTCTTAGATAAAATCCATAATACTTGTCTAATGCACCAGCTCAACACTGAAAAACTGCATTAACAGGACTCGGAACATACTTTGTTTTTTTCCTGATTTCCTCCACCAGTTGTTTAATGTGATCCTCCATAAACTCCATCTTCTCATTCTTTCGAGCATGTGCCTTTTGCAGCCTTAGTATTCTTTCAACCAAGACAGCCTTGTCCACCTCTGGGAAACTATCCACAGCTACTGAAGATCCAGTATTCTCAGGTGACCGATCCTCATTGCTGCTGCGCGCATTCAGGGACCCTGCCAATACACTTGTATTTGTAAAAGCTCTTTTTGCTTTCATACCAGACAGAATATCTCCATCAGTGCAGTGTATGAATTCATTACACTTCAGAAGCTTAAAATGCTTCCTTCAGAATGTCAGTTTCCCTTATATGTTAGTGAGGTTTTATATAAACAGTCCTTAACATTTAAGTGCTACATGCAGAGTCAGCAATACAGTCCCCCAGCACTGGCATAGCTCCTTTAGCATAGGTGTGCTTGCTTCAGTAATACTTATTCCTGCATAAATATCTTCATACTCATTAATATTGCTTTGTACAAAATTCAGCTGATTTTAAGCATACCTGTTCAGATTGGATATTAGGAAAAACTTTTTCACAGACAGGGTGATGAGGTATTGGAACAGGCTCCCCAGGGAAGTGGTGGAATCACTGTCCCAGGAAGTGTTCAAAAAACATGTAGATGAGGCCCTCAGTGACATGGTTTAGTGGTGGATCCAGCAGTGCTGGGGTAATGGTTGGACCTGATGATCTTAAAGGTCTTGTCCAGTCTAGTTGACTCTATGATTCTATGTTTTAGTCCGCTAAAATTGCAGCACTATGAAAACCATACAGACTGACAAAAGCCCTACGTATAAACACTCTGCAAAACTAATCATTTAGAGCTTGAAGTATTTTATTTTCTTCCTCTTCTTCTAAGTATTTCTCTCTCTCATACAGTCGAGATTACAGGATGCTTGGACAGAACTAATCCAACTTAAAACCGAAAGATATCGAGGAAGAAAAGAGATGCTGTTTCCAGTGCTAAAGATAAACCACTTCTAACTGGATAGAACGTAATGAACTTGACAGAGATACATTGATGCCTCTACACATGCCAATTGATTTCTCATTTACACAGTTGCAACTGTCAACAGTGCAATTAAACAAGGTTGGAAGCCACCGTTCATCTTTGGTTTGCCTCTGGCAGTATGTATGAGGGTCCTCCATAAACTGGAGCCCTCTGAGCTTAAAAACAACAAAGTAAAAAACGTAGGCATTGAGAAAGAACAGAACACAAACATTATAAACACTAAACTTTAATCCCATAATAAGAGCCTACAACTGCATTCGGCCAAGTGCATTTTGTTGCTTAAAGGCTATTTTGTCAGCTTTACTGGGAGGCTGCACAAGCACAGAAAGAGCAAGGCTTGGGGCAGCACGCCATGGCAACTCGATTAGGATGAAAGGATTGCTCTGGCAGCCCTGATACGTGCTGTATTACCTGATGAACTGGAACGGCTCCCCATGCTGCTGACTTCTTTGTCATAATTGCCATTTTCCATCTGATCCAATTTCCTCCGTGCTAAAAGTATAACACAATGATGGTTACCAACAGCAGATTAAAAACCAAGTATCAGTGTTACCCAATATACAAAACCTTGAGTTGTCTCTGATCTGCACTGATTTAACAGGGCTTGACAACTAAAAGGTAAAGGTAGCAACTCAAAAAACTCCCCAAGCAGCTCCCCTCCTCTCCCTGCCCCAACCATGAAGCACCTGTATGCAACATCCACGATTCCTACACCCTGCAGCAGTTGTTAGTTGAAGTTGTCATCCACAGGATTAACTGGGAACAGTGAGACTTAAATTTGATTTCACTTTTGAATAGGACCACCACGTAAATAACTGATGAATGACAGAATGGCACCTCTGTTCTGAGATGTCTCAACTATATCACTAGTGGGAATTGAGTGTAGGTAGCACTTATGCCAGAAGAACCACTCAGTTCAGCAGGGATCAAGAGGGAAAGTGCAGAACTGTTCATTTATGTACAAGAAGAGATACAGAACTCTTTTGAGGAACTATTTGAGAGAAGAGATCCTCTTGGCATTATGCAAGGCATTTCAAATAGCTTTGATGTTCAAATTTATTTGCATTCAGAGCATATGCATTATTGGGTATTTAATGACTTCTATTTGTTGACAGAATTAGTCATCAGACTCTCCATATCTATCTTTAAAAACCTGTTAAATATACTAAAAAAAAAAAATAACCGTCACCAGCAATTCCTGATACAGTCACAGCAAGTAAGAAACTTCTAGCAACTTCTGAATGTACTCCTACACAGACCAGGATCCATATATACCCGCAGTGACATTTCTGTAGTCATATATGTGCTAACAAAGACCAAGCTCTACTGAAAATAAATATTTCATTTTATGTCTAAGCCAATTTCAGAAGTTGCATTTAAGACTGAAAATTGGCACTAAGGATTGTTTTCTGAACTGCTGTTTCTACTCTACAAGATTTAACTTGCTCACTCACTCTCATTGTCTTTAGAAACAGGGAGAGCTTGATGTGCCACACTCAAACTACACAGACAGGACCCTCATCTCTACCAGACACTGAAGTGGGCTACAGATGGAGCTGACTCATTAAAACCAAGAATAATTCTAACCTAGCTGAAGTTGTTTTGCAAGATCTTTGAGGTTTGCTGCATGCTTGCGTTTCTGGGTAGCCAGTTCATCTTTCAGTTCATCCACGTGGGTCTTCAGTGCTGCTAGTTCTTTCTGCTCTGAAGCCAGTTGAGTCTGTAGCGTCTCAACCTCCAGCTTTCGCTGATCCTGCTCCTTCTGTAACCTTGTGGCCTGAAATTGCAGTTTTATTTTCAGTCATATACAAAAAAAAACCCTCCAGCTTAACCATTCAAAGCTCTAACTCTGCACTTTTCACCTCAGAATCATTCACATTTTACCATTTATTACTTAGGCTAAAGATTACCACTGCAAATGGATATGCAGCACAGTGCAACACTGCAGGAAGACTCCTGAACTATCCTGTACTGCATGATACAGTACATCATGCAGATGTTTTTGAGGTAGTTAAGGAGTCTTCCTTCGACAGATCTGCATGGCTGTAGAGAGCTGTACAGTGCAGCCACATTACACTCCATGACACACACTGAGTTTACTAAAAATTACATTTATCTCATAGTACAAATAGGACCTAGGAAACAGTTCACAGTGATAAGTTTCTGAAATTACATTTTGATTGTTTCAATGACAGCTGCACAAGAGAACAACTTTGTACTCCAAGGCAGACAGAAAGAGAACCACAGTAACACCCCCTCGTTCCAGTGCAGCGCGCCTCAGGATTTCTTTTCCCTTAGGAACACGAGATGTTCACATCCCACTGCTATTATTCTATCCAACTGGCAAACTCAGTGAGTAATTGTGGTCAGGTAAGTAAAGACACAAGGTGGAATGCATGTGCCATCTCTTTTATCAGTATCAGACATTTTACTAGTGCGAAAAACAAGCTGCATGCTGTACTCACCAGATCATCTTTAGTCTGTTGAACACATTCCAGCTGATTCTGCAGCTCTCTTTCACTGTAAGAAAGCTTATCCACCTGGCTCTGTAAGGAATTGTTTTCAGACTGAAGCTGTGCATTCTTACTGGTTAATTTTTCAGTGAATATCAATAGCTCAGATTCTCTTTTTCGACTACCTTCAATGTCCTTCTGAAGATCAGCAATCAGAGAATTGAAACCATCTACTTCCTCCTTTAAAGCACTGATTTCTTGTTCATCTCTGTCAAAATAATTGTATTTCATTAGGGACAACCTGAGCTTAAGGATACAAAACTGTACTGAAATAAAAGCATTTAGCTGAAGACTAAATAAGACAGAGAAATAATTAATGATTCTGGGCCATCTGTTAGTCACTGGATCATTTTAAATGCCAAGGGAGTTTGCAGATTCCATTTCATGACATGACAGGTATCTGTATCCCACAAAACAATGTGCAGTCATTTGCCTCCTCAAGGAAGACAGTTTCTCTGTATTTAGCTTCATAAGCTTCAGTATACGGTATAAGCAAAACCCTCAAAACAGCATCCTGTAGGTAAGAGGAAGGTCTGCAAACCCAAAGGTAGTCATTCCATAAGAGGACTTGTCTTTAAGAGATGGGGAAATACTCCAGCTTTGAGCTTCTCCAGGACAGCAGTACAGTGACTTCTCAAGCATCCTTATCCAAGCAGTGCAGCTCTATGCAAAGGACTGTCTCACTCCACTATCCCTCTACAAAACAGTTCTTGTTTCTACTGGAGCACTCCCATTAGGAGACACTTTATCACTTGCAATCCATTTGAGGCTGTATCTTCAGTTACAGTTCTTTCTATCTTTCAGTGAGTGAAATTAATTCCAAGATTAAATAGCTGTTAAAGTTACAGACTAAAAAATTCCTCCTCTTATTTGCTCTTACAATATTATTTCATTACTTGTTCAATTATAGGATTTCCTATACCATTCTAAAACCTTATCTTCCAACAGCAGCAGCAAAACCCCTCACTTCTCTCACAGGGACTGCATATATTCAAGTTTAAATATCATATCAACACGTTTCTTCAAGTAGAGGTGAGGCTCAGGCAATCCTAATCATTAATAATTCTGAAAATGAACTATAATTTAGCAAAACTAAGTAACTGAATTCTGCTAGAACTCCACTGCTGTAAGTTATATGCTTCCAGCTACAAGAACGAGGAGCTTGTGTGGTTAATGACATAAGTCAGCTAGCACTGGACTACCAAAGGATGACATCAGATGTACTGCACCATGCCTTCAGTGGTTTTTAGGCTAATCCCACATTTTCGAAGACTTAAAACTGAACAACTATGGCACTGATTTATTTCAGACATTTATGCTGCAAAATAGCAAATACATAACATTATTTTTGTGAAATACTTTCATTCATCCACCACAATTTTGAAGCAATTTATCTTTCCAGTTTTGCTGCTTTTTCCCAGTCTTTTAATAAAATAAGCACTGGGTAAACACCTGGAAGAACTTACTTCCTATAGAGTATGCCAGAAAGCAAGCACTTAATGTAATAAGGACAGACACTAAATTAGATTTATTAGTCTCAATCCTCTTGTCTAATAAAGAGGCTGCCAAGGTTATCTCCAGTACTAACTATTGATTTAGATTAGAAAAACACTTACATTAGGAAGGGGATTCTTCAAATCAAAGATCAAATCAAAGCATCAATAATTTCAGTAAGGAAAAAACTTTCCATATCCCAGATAATCTCTTAAACCATTCCCCAAAGTGCACAGCTGTACCTCTGATGCTGATCCTGCAGCCGATCCACAGTTTTCACTCTGTCCAGCAAGTTCTGAATTTCACTTTTCTGTCTATTAATGATTTCTTTATACTTGGATAACTCATCTTCTGTTCTTAAGCGCTCATCCTCTAGACACTTTACCTAAATAGAAGAAAAAATAACAACAAATCAGAAACTATTTATTCTCTCAAACTTCAGAACTGAATCATTCTGATCAAATGTTTAAATTGTTATACAAAGCTCCTGTGTCATTTTTGGTGGCTCCGAGCCAAGCTTAGAACATTTTAGAAAAGTCTTTTTGATTAAAAGAGCCAAAAAAAGAAAAAGCAAAAAAATAATCCAACTAAACAAGTGTGATTAACATTAATTTTGTCCAAACCCTCAAACTTATCAGTCTAATGGACAAGGATGCAAAGACGTCATTTTTCCCCAGTTACCAGACCAACCCCATATTATGTCTTTGTCCCTTTTTCTAAGATCCTTTTGAGACAAATCCCTGCTCTGGATAGAAAGACTGGCACACTAATCTATCAACTGTTCAGAAGATAGGGATAGCATTATACTCCTTACCAGAGTCACATGTACTCTACAGAACTGGCTTCACAGGTAGGAAGAGTTTACAAGTAATGTTTTCTTTTTCCAAAGTTACTAAATCTACTAGATGTTTACAAAAATGTTTGACTGAAAAGCAGGGAGGAACAAGATATGTATCATGAAACAACATGTTGCACCATGGATCAGCTGAAATGCCCTGAGAAAGGCTACCCAGAGTCAACAGTTACATACTACTACTAGTCTCAAGTCAGTTAGTCTAATCACACCATTTATTCCAAAAGTAAAAATACAATTAACAGATTGAATACAGTCTTGTTCCAAAACCCAACACTATGCCTTTAGCCCCACTGCAACCCAACACAGCACACATTACCTTTGTTCTCAGCGTTCGAAGCTCATCCATGCCTTCTTTAAATGTTCTCTTCAAGTCTTCCAGTTCTTTTATTTTAGCATGATGCACCTTTTTAAAGAGTGAGAAGCTCCTTGAGAAATCTAAATGGACAGTGGCATCTCAAAAATATCTAGGCCAATGTGGGCCAGAATAGCTGAAAGGACTTGAGGCAGAACAGGTACCCTAAAGGTTTGTTTTACTTATTCAAAAAGCAAAGCCTAAAACCTTCTTTATTCTCAAAAGAAATGAGAACAAAAGTGAGATTACAGACTCTGGTTTTAGGTGTACAAATCTATGCCACAACAGCCCTTGAGGAAAGTTCTAGGCAAAAGGGCACTTGGTTAACTCTGAAGACAGCATATGCACATCTGAGCTGTGAGCAAGTACTAAATCATTAGAGAATTCAGCTTCCGGGCTAGCACATTTCTACACAGAACAGAGGCTGTCTCTCCTTGCCACATAGCTTGGTCAAATACCAGCCAGAGAAAGGTCTGCCTGTCATCTGAATCTAATTTACAGCAACATTCATGTTTATAAATCAAAGTGCAGTTATTTCATCCTCATCACATCATACGTTTCCCATAACTTCATTTTTAATAAGTGAATCCAAGGTAATTGAAAAAATCCTCCAAAAAGCAGAGTTGAAGGCAAACACTTAGGATGTAAGTATAGTAGTATAGGATGTAGTGTAAGGCCAAAAAGTGTAAGCATCTTAAAATAGGATTTTCAACATTAAAATTTCACGGCATTCTTAACTACTAAGTTGCCAACTTGTTTCCTCACACCACATACTTACCTCCAGGTGATCAGACTTCTCCTGAATTTGTTTCTCTAGTTCTCCTCTAGTTACTCGGAGTTTTGCATCCAATTCATTGGACTTAATTTCTTCTGACTCCTAAAAGAATATAAGCAGAGTTTGAGAGTTTCACATTCCCCTTTCTAGTTTTCTGAGCATATACACAGCTTTTCACATCATACATAAGAATGAGAATGTGCCAAGCAGGACCCCCACATTGCATGTCAATCAAGAGAACCATTCTCCCTTTTATTTAACAACTTTCCAAGTAAAGAAACCAGTGACTAGTCATCTCAGCTTTTTAGCTTACACAAGGTAATTCTTCCCTGCTACAGCTTAAGATAGAAAGGGAGGAAAAAAGAAGACTCAAATGCTAAACACTGATTTCACCTCCTATTAACACATGCCTACCTGATAGGTTTTTATCATTTCTTGACAGTTTTTCCTGATCTGGTCCGCTTCTTCTTTTGCTTCAGTTAATTTTGTCATCGCATCTTTGAGCCGTTCTTTGGTTTCCTATAAAAACAGTAGAAAATAATGGGTTAAACCTATTTATCTACCTTTATCTGGGGAAAGCATTTCTCATAATACAAGCTTCCTATTTCAGTCAGGAAAGAATTAACAAAATAACAATAAAAAAACCCCATCTAGCATTATTTTTCATCTTGCCTCCATTCAACTATTACTTCATGCAATTTTGTTTGTTCCAACATTGAAAGCACAACAAAAGGATCTCCTGGTTACGTGCCATGAACATTTTCGGATGACAGTTTTAACATCACATAAAAATTAAGCTGACGGTTAATTAATGAAACCATAAAGACAACAAAAACACCCCCAAATTAAAAGTTCATCACCAGATTAAACAGAATTCCCCCACACATCCTCCTCTCACCTCTTTTCAACATTTCCATCTCAGTATCAGTATCTTTAAAAGCACTGTTCTGGCTTTTGCTGCAGGCATTCAAATTAAACAAAACCCACTTGAAAAACAGATTTTAGTAATATATACAAAGTAAACAGTATAGCAACTACATTCCTCTGACTACATTTTCATGTCATGGTATCAACACCACTTCACTAACCTTGTGTGAATCCATTTCTGTTTTCAATTTGTTCTGAGCCCATTTGACTTTGATAACATGAGAATTGATTTCTTCTTTCAGTTTTTCTATTTCTCTGTTGAGTCGAGTGGCTTCACCATCCTATGAAAATGTCATGGATTTTATTTTAGGTATTAAATCATCCAGTGCTTCTACAACAAGACTCCTGCTCAAGTGTCAAATGCAGGGTTTTATTTTCCTTAGATGTCTGGATTTTACAAAAGCATGCACATCCTTGAGAGCAGTCAATAATGCTTTAGCCCATAATCCACTGGAAAAAAGCCTATTCGTGTTCTGGTTTGAATAGCAAGTAAGGCTGCGTTACTCATAGTATACATCAATGTTATTTGTTTTAAAAGTCAAAGCATGGCAGAGTGCTCAAATCTAAAATAAGTATCTCCTGTGTAAGCTGCATGGCCCTATTTTTGTTCTTTTGCTGGTAAAAGGATGAGGAAACACCAGTGTGAAGTGGAAAAATCATATATTAAAAAAAGCTACAGAAAAATAGTAGTGGCACTAATGGAATGGTAATATCAACTATAGAGGTGCAGACTACTGTGAGCACCTAGCGTGAGCAAAACGTACCTGGTACAGTGGAATATATCCCTGCCTGTGGCCGGGGTTGGAACTGGATGAGCTTTAAGGTCATTTCCAACCCAAACCATTTTATGTTTCTATGATATGCAAGTCAAATCGCTAACCTGTGCCAAGAAGGATGTAAGCACATGCATACTGCTAGTGTAACCTTTTCTACCAACATCCATAAACCAGTGCATCAAGTCAAACTTCCATTCTGTGTTTCTGAAGCGACAGGCTCATCTTACCAAAGAAGTTTAAAGCAGCACCATATGAGGGCAGCACAAGTCCTGTAAGGCTCTAGTGTAATCCTCAGGAGAAGACAGAGTATGTTAAGTTTTGTTTAGGAAACCTGAACTCACACTCCCGCTTCCTGTTCATGTGAGACAGGATACTGAGGTGAATTTTTGTTTTGGAAACATTAATTTTTAGACTTAAGATGTATTTTTCTGACCCTTCTGTGCATAGTACAATTGCTCAGAAGAGGGCCAAAACAAAGTTTGAGCCTTACTACCCATTTTTTGACTTTTCACATGAAATAGAATTATAAAGCAGAACAAAAGAAGACCTGGAAAATTTGAGAGGCTGGTGGAAATCTCTTACCAGCTTCTAAAAAAAGAATGGCAGGTTATCTGAATTGGGCCTGAAAAATCCTATTACTTTATTAGTAATTTCTAGTAGCATAGAAAAGAAAATACAGAGCAAAACCACACAAAAATAGCAAGAGACTGCAAGAACTTAATGTCATTACAATCTTAAAAAAACCAAATCCAAACAAGCTGGAAATTCCCTCAAAATCCTGGCATCTGCAACAAGCAGTCTTTTCAGTTAAAGAAGAAAAGCCCTTGTGCTTCACAAATATTCAAGGAAAAACAAAAAGGAACTTCAAAAAGGCAACAAGAACTCAGTAACTTCCTCGCCTTCCCTTGGAGGAAAGAGTGTTTTCACAGTAGTACAGCCAAACTGAAAGAGGTTTCTTCCACCAACAGCAAACAAGTGATAAGCTTGTTCTGATAGTGCTCTTAATCATTCACTCAAGTCACACAGCTTAGAGTACCTTCGTTTCATAGAGCTGGTGCAACCTTCCTTTTTCCTGAGAAAGCTGTTTGATTTTATTAGTATGCTTTTCTATCTCTTTGTTTGCATCTCTCACTCTTCTCTCAAGTGTCTCCTTTTCCTTTCGGAGATCAAGCGACTCCTTCTCCCCTCGCACGTATTTCATCACCATTGTTTCTTTCTCATGGCGTGCTTCTTCACACTTCTTGTTTGCCTTAAAAATATGAAAACAGAAGGAATCAATCTTGTATTTCATAATCAGCTTTTCTAGGACACTACTGGATATTTTCAGTATCACAGTATAGTATCAGAGTAGGAGTCAAAAGGTCCAGCTTTGCAAAGACTAACATTAGATCCCACTTAAGTACTGGAATTACTCATACTTCTAACAGTAAATCTGTATCTAAGCAGCTGCAGCTTCACAGCCAAACATCTCAAATGAGATATCAATACATTAGTAACTTGGAATATAATTTGTTGTTTCAGAAGGAAACAAGTGTATTTGGTAAGATTCAGCAACAAAAATTTTGCAAATACCCAGTGCCAGTCCTCTGCCTTCCCTCACCCACATGCCAACTGCACTATCAATATACAGCGTTTTATTTCTGCAGATTCCCCTCACCCCACACCTAACAAATTCTGCTTCAAATTAAATAAAAATAATGAAAAATAAAAGAATCAAATATAGCTTTAGAATTGACACAACAGAGAAAATACTTGTCATAATATGATCTTAAGAAATGAAAAAAAAATAATGTTTTCAGTAATACATGAGACAAAATAAGAGCTTTGTGCCAGAGTTGAGAAGAATATTAATTTCATGATATCCTGACTGAAAAAAGCCACTGCCAGCCTTTTTTAACCTCCTTCTGAAGCAGGATCAGCTTACAGGCAAGAAAAATGAGATTGCCTCAAGAGCCCAATTCCATACAGATAAATGTACACATTAAAAACCGTTATCAGGCACCCTAAAATGTTAACAGCTATTTAGAAATTCACTGATGACACTTATCAAAAAAGCATACATAACTTCATGCTGGTAGCTCCCATTTTGGAACATCCTGCCTTACCCAGTTACCTAACAACTGAGGCTACATATTTCCTACCAGAACCAAGTTTGTTCATAAGATATCTTCAAATAAAGGTTTTCCATATTACCTGTTCCATTCGAAAGGCCATCTCTTTATGCAACTGCTGAATAGCATTTTTGGCTGCTGCATCTTGAGCTACAAGTTTGTCTTTACTAGCTTTCAATTCTTTATTAAGCTCTTCCATTCTCGCTTCCAGCTAAAAGACATTATCATATAATTATAGAGAAAATAAGACTTTAATTGTGTTTCAAACAGGCAAGAAAATTTCACACAACATTAGAAGCTTCAACAGATATTTACATGTATTTTACACTTGTCAAGATGCAACTATCCTTATTGACACCTAGCTTTGCATTACAGAATAAGCGTGAAAGATGTCAATTCTCATCTTCAGTGAAACTGAAGATGCATCAAGTCAAGTAAAACATGAGGCACAGTAATTTACTACACAAAAAGTTAAACTGACAGCAAAAAGCTGAGATGCCAGAGTAGAGCTGGCTGCTCTGTGAAGCTGCCTCACCTTCCACTCTTTTGTCACTATCGCTGTGCCATATCCTCTACCATGCCAGCAAAGCAGTCATGCATCCAAACTGAGCTGGGAATTAAATCATTGAAAAATAACTCGGCAAATAGAGAGGTGCTTAGTCATTGTGCTGACACATTTTTAGCCACCTAGTGAAGCAAGTCAGAGCCCTGATCCAGCTGAAGAATAATTACCAGTGTTCAACTGGAATGCATCCAGTGTGGGTTCACTGCACAGCTAGGCAAGTCCAGTACAAGCAGCAGCAGCCCAAGAGCAAGTTGTGAATACATATGCTGTAATACTGTCCAAAGGCTGTTCAAATTGTGCCTTAATGACTACCTGCTTGTTCCAGGGGAAAGCCAAGTCACCACAGTTAAGTTGGCTTGGGTTTGGGGGTGGGTGAGGTGTAAGAAGCACAGAGTCAGTATCTTACATTTTTGTGCTACTCTGAACTGCTGGAGGAATAAAAGGGAAGCAAAACCTCAAATGCTTCTGTTACCACACAATAAATTGATCACACCCTGTTCAGCTCTGCAAATGAATCACTGCCCATACCAAAAGTTTTACGTGTACAAGCATGTCTTTATGGTTTGCTTATGGCTGTGAGTGCAGCCAAGCTTTCATTGACTTGAAAGCCAGCAGAACACACTAGTCCACAAAGTGTAACAATAAAACACATCACAAATGAAGAAACCTCAAGTGTTTCACTGTGATGTCTCTTACAACTCCAGGTGCTACCCAACTACAGTAGAAAGTTATTATCCAAACTGGTATTTTCTGATATCACTTGCAAGCATGTAGTATCACAAATCCTACCATCCTACTTATCCAACCAGAAAGAAAAACAAACTCCCTTACAATTTGTTTTTTCCCCCCTCAGAATGGGATAAAGCAATTGTTGCATGATACAGCACTGTATGATTTCATGAAGCTATCATGGAAACACAGGCGAGAGAATGAGTAAGCTTCTCATACTGATTCATATTCAGGCATATGCAATTCCAGTTTGCAGCTCAAAACCAAGACTTTTCAATTCCATTTTCAATCACATCATGGATTTTTAAGATTCTTTGACCAAAAAAAAAAAAAAAAAAAAAAGAAAAAGACTAAGCTTTTACATATATGAACACATTCCTCTGCAGCACTACTAGCCCAACACACTGCTTTCGGAACAGATTTCTGTGCAATGCAGACACTAACAGAGAAACCTGACAACTAGGGTAGTATCAGCAGTACTTTGACAAATTACCGTTCTAAATGTTCTCTCTTGACAGATTCCTAAGCTGTAATCAGTGTACGGAAGCTGGGCAACCAGCTGTAGGAACATTAGCATGTAACTTTATACCAAACAAGCAATGACACCTGATATATCTTTCTTCTCATACTAATACCAGCCTACACTGATGCACACTCTATGTTCCTCTTTGGCCTGTCATGGTTCTAACAATTCACTAGGGAAATGCTTGTGTACAGTAACTGAAAATACCAAAATAACAAGCAAGACCACAGTTAATATGCTCTACTCCTTATATACTTTCCACATATTGTTAACTGCTGTAACTACACCTCCAGCCACTTCTATTAGCAGATATAGCAGTTAACAGAAAATAAAGATGAGAAATTAAGACCACCTTTAAGCCTACGTACAAGAAATAAATCATCCCATCACGATGAAAAACTGAACGTGTCATTCTCTGTAAAATGACACAGCCTTCAACATACACTTTCTCCAGTAGGAAGCCAAGGTACACAAGACTCACCTACAAGGGCAACCCATGAAATGGGAACTCTCTTGACTTGAAGAAAGACTTCCAGAAACAGAACGTTTAAGTGGTGTGAATGTAGAAAGTCAGTTTATCCAAAGACGCTATCTGCTTTTAGCCAACGAATATTTCTTGGAATGGAAAAGCAGATTTATCCCCTTAAGTTTAGCATAATAAGCACAGGCATTCTCTTCTTCTCTATGCTACCAAGGATGTCTCATCACTATTGCCACTGTTTAACACTGTATACAGGTCTGACACTAAACAGCGCTTCTGCTTTATTATCTGTACCTGTTTAATAATGTTAAGGTGCTGCTTTTCTGTTTCTGTTCGTTTTTTCAATTCATCTTTTAAGTTGTCCTTTTCTGAGCAGATTTCTAAAATAAGTTCTTGATGTTTTTTATTTTCCTTAATCAATCTGTAAGGGAAAAAAAAAATAAAACAAGGTACATCATTACTGGCGGGGTTTGATTGCATTTAGTTTTGAGATTTTGCTCTTTGATCTGCAAATTCTATTGGGAGTCACAGCCAGAAATACTAGTGAAATCCATGACAGCCTTACAAAACCAAATCTGAATGACATTGTGCCTATGACAATTCCAAACCAACATCTTCTTTGTGAGCAAACTGCTTGTTTCCAGCATTTTGAGATTGCATGGCACATGATAACATAAGACATTTGGTACCTCTATGTAGCTACAGAACTGTAAAGGTTAATAATTTTCAGGTAGTCATAAGACAGTAGCTTCCAGCTCTGACAGTCAAATGTCTGGAAACACAGATAAGGTATTCATTTCATGGACTGCTCAGAATAAACCTTGAAGTTCACAACCTGGTAAGAGGCAGAACCCTGATTTTTTCGGTGCTAGTAAGTATGTAACTACTACAATAGCATCCATGCTCACGCTCCTTATAAAGTTCAATTTTTTTCAGCAGCAGTTTGTTCCTTTGCAGCTGAGCTGTCTAGAGCCTGAGCTGAAGCTGACATATTTAGTCTGACCTAGCACTGCAATAAAAGACAGCTACACCCAAAACTCAGAAGTTATAATGTCAGACTGCTGAATAAAAAGAGTCTCAAGTATATTTAGATGTTGAAGCTACAGCTAGATGATAGATATTTTAGGCCACTAACTGCATGAATTTGTGGGAAGCATGCATTTACCTGAACAAGATATTTAAATATCCCCTTACACATACACTTCCATCTCTAGCTCACCTCCTTTGAAAAAATTCACTGAAGAAATTAGTCTACCGAATTACAAAGAATTCAAAACCATCAGAGCAGGAAAGCTTAGCACTTCTGATCTGGTTTTTAATCTATTAATGAATATTCCAGGATAACAAATTCTTCATTCACACAACTGCCGTTCAGCTATATATCCTAGATCTGACCACTGGGCTACTTCCAGAGGAAGGCAACAAGCAATTCTGCTAATCATGAACTAAGGGACAAAATCAACCCAACCCAGAATGCCCTTTGGACCAAACATTAAATGTTCCACAGCAGTTTTAACATTCTTGAGGCAAGTCCCCAAGAGTCAAAGGGGTGCAGCTGGGGCGGCTGGCAAAAAGAGAGACCAAAGACATGTTTATATGTAAAACTGTCTGTATGTATACATAATACACACATGTCTTTAAGAAAGTAATTGGCCCATGGCCAACAACACTGACCTGCTTTTGAGTTTACTGTAAATAACTGAAACTCAGATAACTTCTAAACTTATGATCTCCCGCAATTACAACCATCTACACACCCACCACTTCAGATTCCCACTCCTCCTCCTCTGTAATTACTGAATGTTTAACTAGGTACTCCCAAGCTTTCTTGTCATCAACTTTCCTCTCACATTTATGATTTCTGTCAGAGGTTAACTGCTGAGGTGCTTTTTCTACTGGGCACCTCTCTCTCTGCCCACCTTCCCCCCCAAACCATGGTATCAGAGTGCCTTATATGAAGAGCAAGACACTCATTTGCAGCTCTGCAAGCAGGAATAAATTTGAAGTTAGAGACTACATTTTGTTAGCAAAAATCATTTCTAAAGGAGTAACAGAATATGAAACACCATGTGGGGAATGAAGAAATCAAACAGTGAACTGTCTTTGATATAAATATTTTTATGTAGTATACTGCCTGGTAGAACAATTAAGCTCAGTTTATTATAGCAAATTTTATCAGCCATGCACTTCAAAAGCCCTCCTATAAAATGTGGTAAGACAGTAGTTTATCTATGTATGACATTTCCAACTCAGAGATTAGCTCTGAACTGCTTAGCAACTTTGCTAAGTCTCAGCAGGAGACTGAATACTACTTGAAAAGGAAACAAGCAATTTCATACTCAAATAAAATGTACATTTTGTGAGTTAGCAATTATGAAGATTAATTTCTCCAAAGACATACATGGACTGAATGAATCCTGGACTATTTTTGTATCACCCTTACTTTTACAGTATTTGAGTAGTTCCAGACATTGGCAGGCTATTCAACTCAACAGTTGGCTATTCAGTCCCTGCCAAATTCCACAGTAATTCAGAGATCTAAGCACACATTTATATTTACAAGCACATGCCACAAGTAGAAATAATTCCTCACTTAAAGAACATAATTAAAAACACTCATTAACTGTCCTTGTAACAACTCACAGGAGACTACTTGGTTCATACCAAGATGTTGTATGCAGCTGCACACAACATGCAACCGAAACTGTTCAGTACATGACTCCAATTGTGATGAGCATGTTCAAATACTCACTTTTTTATAGTCTGTTCTTGCTCCAGGTATTTCTCTTGCACACACTTTTCAAACACAGCCAAGGCATGTTCACCTTTCCGCACACCATTGGGGGATTTTCGTTCCTTTGGAAGATCTGTAGATAAGAGTTCAGACTCTATTTCCTTTAGCAAATCCTCCTGTGAGGAAGTCTGATGGATTGTGGAAATAAGCTTCTTTGTGCAGTCTGTGTCGTAGGGACTTTCGGAATAGATTTTATCGCTTGAGTTTTTCACAAAGTCAGACTCCTCCCTTAGCTCCTGTAATATTTCCATCAATGACTGTTCTGTCTGGTTAGTTTTGGGATCTTGCCGTTCAAATTCTTCACTAGATAAATGTTCTGGTTCTGTGGAGCCTTCTACCTTTCTATCAGAGCACATATTTGGACAGCAGTCTGCCCCTCCACACTGCTGCTCCAGTCTTTCTGCCAGGGCCCCATTGCTGCTCATGCCAATAGCTGCTGAATCCTGGTCCGAGGGCAACAACCTGGATTCCCCTTCCAATAAACCAGCATCAGCGCCAGTATAACTGATGCTTGAGCAGTCCTTCATTCCAGGTCTTTCATCAGACTTCTCATTACCTGGGGACCCCAAAGAGGCATTATCTGAGACATTGACTGGCTCCAGCACACTTTGCATTTCTGGTAGATGTCCCTCCATCTTTTTCCTTTGGAAATCTAGAAGTAAAATTCACATTAAACAACGTATTATACTCAAAATCACAATGAAAAGAGATTGAGGGGAAAGAAAGGCTATTGGAAAGCAAAACTGAAAGGGCAAAACTATTTAGATACTTAAGTGTTATGCAGAGCTTGTCGATTTTCCAGCCTGACTTAAAAGTAAATGCTTCAATGCAAGTTTTTCTTAGAGAAGGTGAGAAATCAAGAATAGCAAATGGGAAGTAATGGGATAGTAAATGCCAAGACAACAAGAAAGCAGCAGAGCTTTTTAAAATTAAATCAACAAAAATTCCACAAAATCACTTCTGAAAAACACTTCAGACATAAAACAACAAAAAATATACAAGATTCTAGAGTCTTAGACCTTTCATTTTCCTATATATGATTTGAAAGCAACAACGTCACGACTTACTCATTTTTACAACACAGTGCGACTCCCTCATCCAGCCAGAACATTCAACTTCCTTACTGTCACATCCTCGCTTACCACCCATACAGCAAAATGTATCTGTACCCAGCAACCTAAAGGAAGGAGCTGGGGGAGGATGGGGGTGAGATTCTCTTTTCCCATCTGCTTTCAAGCAACCAAAAATCCCCTTGTGGAAATGCACAGATGGTCTGTGGCAGATCTGCAGAGCAGACACTGGAGAACTTGAAAAGCTATGTAGAAAGTGTTCTATTAGGAGGACATCATACTGAGATCCGAATAGCCAGAACTCTTACGGAAGAGCCTGGGTATAATACTCTTATCTTCGTTTTCAGGAGTCCCAGATGGTCAGGTGACTGCAAAGACCAGTGGCATTTTCAGAAAGCACAGGAAAACCTTATATCATTTCCATTAGGAGAAATTCACCACAGCAGTAGTAACTTTTACACACAATCCTATCCTCCAATACTGGATAAATGAGTCTAAAAACAAAGCAAATTTCTCATTTATAAATTCAACTCTGCTATTCTAACAACCATCGCAGAGCCATCTTGCAACACCAAGCTTGTTTTCACACTTGCTTTCTCTTACGCAGTCCCGCAGCCTGAGTCATACAGCTGCAAGCTCCAGGCCCTGCACTTTGACTCAGTCTGAAAACAAACCCTTTGTGCTGCTTGGCTCCTCTCCTCCCGAGTCCTGTCTAATTAACCACCACATAGTACTGAGGCTTACGCTGGTGAAACAGAGAGACACATGAATCCTGTTAGGACTGTGACTAATTGCCACCATTATCGCCTTTCAATATTGGATATAAAAATCAGGTAAGCAAAAAATCAGTAGCTTTGTCCCAACTGTTTCTACCAGGAAATAGTATCGAATTAAAACTTAATATCTGAAACCAACAGTTGGGCTGTAACTGTCAGCTAATCGACAAGAGGCAAGCATAAGGAACATTCAGTGTAAGGGTGAAAGTATGAAAGGGAACATGCCATAATTGGACAACATCAAATGACAATTCTACATTTTTAAGTAACAAGCAAACCACTTTTCTTTCTTGGTTTTAAAGCAAAAAATCTCAGTGCTACAGCCCTGACCCAGTACAAACCAATAAGAACCAGAAAGCAAATGGTAGGAAACTCTGAGAATAGAGATGGTCAATGTGAGAGAATTCACCCACTTGGTTTGTGCAGCCAAAACAGTGGCTTTCTTTGTATCTATCTACTTTTTGGTAACTTCTGCTAGTAATGAAAGTTCACAATGTACTGGCTCTTATGCCAAAATAAAACAAAAAACCCAATGATGATCTCAATCTGAAAGCAGAGAATGAACATAACTGTAAGAAGCAGCACTCAATTTGAGAGTAGCAGAACACACTAGATCCTACTTCATTAAAAAGCTGTTAAAAACCCCAATGTTTTAAGACTGGTGCATTTAATAGAGTCAATAATCATAAGAATTTACAAATTATGCAGTTGAAGGAAGAAAAACACACCTAGTATCTGTTCCCTCTTGCCACAGGCAACTTATAATCCACAGACTCAGCTGTAGAAAGAGACTATCAGTATAAGGCTGAGGTACCATTTTTCTCTACAGCAGTTACTCTAGTCCAAGTTCTTGCTGACACTTTCTCTGGAATGATCCGAGGGTTTTATTGGCTCATTTAAAGCCTTTTCTAAAGTACCTCTTAAAGATAAACCCCCAAAATGTGCCGTTGTTTGATGCGGGACTGCCTCAAAGCTGCTCATCGCTGCTCAACCTCTGCAGTTCTTCACTCCCATGTGGTAAAATCAGATACATGAACTTCCATATTGGTTGTTACACCTGAAAAGTCCAGCCAGCAAACTGGATGGGATTTCATATGAAAGCAACAGCTGAAAAATACAGCCCTGTTAAGACAGAACATTGGGAAGGATACTAAGTTTTCATCTTATCGTGCTTTTTCCTTCTGTAAATAATACTGTGAGTTGGTGTTAGAAAGAGAGATTAATCTCTGTGAAAGCAGAAATACAATTATTTGCATAACTCAATTAGTCACAGAGCAATAAAATGCCACCAACTCCATATCCATATCATCTTACACTTAATATCAATCATAAAGCATACGGTTAGTATCAAATGCATGGGAAATTTGAAGTGACTATACAAATCAGTTAAAGCATGAAAAAGGAATTATGATGATTCAGCGTTCCCTGCAGGCCTACTCTAATTTTCAATCATACACAGAATACCACATTAATTTCCCAGTCTTTCCGATGCTAATACACTGGATTTTGGATATATCTGCCCAAATCTATCTGAGTCTGTTCATGGCCAACACAGATCTTCTCATCCCCCACTTCCACTGAATAGTTTTCATGTACTAATTACTAACTTATTTTCACATCAGAAAAATCCAAAGGATTCATGTGAGGCAACTGTCAATGCAAGTTCATCTTGATATTCAAATGTCTCTGGAATACTCAGTTTGTCACGCCTACCTCAGATAACTGAATATAGCAAATACCTCCTCCTTAAGGCCAGAGACAAAAAACTACAGTAAGAATATTAGAGGCTTTTTGTAAGCAAAAGGTTTTGTGTGGCAATAGCTTAGAAGGATCAACACTACCAGCCTAGCAGTAGCTGGCTGAAATGAAACATGCTAATACTTGACAGTTTTGTATCAAACGCACAAATACAGCAAGTCCAGATAATATACGGACACCAGATATGTATTTGATGGCAGCTCCATGTCTTTCCAGGTTTAATATCCATCTTTCATTATTCTAACCATTCTTCTCTTCCAAAATTAGGGAAGTACTAAACTTACGGTATCATTCTCTTACAAGATACTGCATTAAGAAAACAAAATAGCTTAGTGTCTGTCTTCAGAAGGTGTCAAAAACAATAAAAAAGGCAAATGGCAACTCAAGCAGATGAACTGTTTTATGAGATGATGCTTATTCATCAGCCAAGCACACAGTATGATGAGCAGCAGCAAAATGCCACAGGAGCTCTGGTGACCTTCTACCCTCAACCACTTGCTCTTCTCCTTCCTCAAGGTTGATCATCAAACCATGGCAAAAGTGTCTTGCTTCTCAGTGCCCTCCAGGTGATATGTGTCTCACCCTCACAGCACACGTGCCATAGGAAAATAGAATCACTACCATGTCAATTTAAACCCAGAGCAGGAACTTTGAGATTAGCCCAGCCCAAGCCTGCCTGCCTGTATACCTCAAATAACCATCCATCTTGTGAGACTGCCATAGAGCCAGCACAGCATGTGGAAAGCTTTCTGTCACTGACTTGTGACACTTTCCGCTGCTGTGACAGGACTCTCGGCACTCACACAACTGGTCTGACCAGTCCTCCTTCTCCTCTGTTTTACAGCTCACCATTAGTTTGACACTAATACACCTTCCTCATGTTCCTGCCCTATTCTAAAGCTAAGGAAACAGCCCTTTTGAGTGTTCCCCACAATGCATTAACACAAAGCACGTGGAAACGCATCAATTTAAAACCTGGTGATGCGAGCAGCAGAGAATGAGGAACAGGAACACAGCTCAGTCAAACTTCATTTAGAGCAGAAACAGGCCCACAGGTGCTGTTTGCACAAGTAAACAAAACAGCTCTCTGCATGTATACACCAGAATACAGACAAGCTGCACCCCTTGAAACCAAACCTTTGCCTTTTTTTACAGAGACACTGTTTTTTCATCATAAATGTGTTCTTCAAAGCAGCAAGGAACATACATACTTTACCTCATTATCTCATGGTACTTACAAAAATTAAACCTGCATCAGCCCACCTGATGCTCATTTTAAATATTACATCAGTACCTGGAGTAGTTAAACTGCAGCCACAGGACACACAGCATTGAAGGTGAATACTGGCAAGGGTTGCAACTCCTTCTCATACTACTGTAACTGAGATGTGCTTATCTGCTAAACCGCTGATAGTGCAACTGACTCAAAAGCAAGCAGCAGAGATCCTGCCAGTAAAGAGAGGGGACAGCACACCACCTTTTTATGGCAGAAATGTCTCACAGGTATGTAAGGGAAAGCAAAGACTCAGGAAATAGTGGGGTTTTTTATTCACTTGCTTTGTTACACAATAGAAACATCTTATTAACTGCTAACCAAATAGGAAAGATAACTAACGTGACAACCATTCATTTAAGCTCCTCAGTGAAGTATGTGATACAACAAGTATTGATTATCTAGGGAGAACATTGAAACCCTTGATACATGATCCTGAAATATGCCGCAAAAAAAAGAAAAGAATATTTCTCCTAGCTACCTCCAGTAGCAGTCATCCTTAGTGCTTGCTCACTGGAAGAACTCTATTTTTCTGCATAGCAGACAGCTAAGACCTATCACTTTGACATCAAAATTTAAGCCTTTCTCTCCCCCTCTCTTCTTCCCCTTCTTTCTGCCCATTACTCACTATAAAGTGAAAGGAAATGCTGTAATAAAGGTGTAAGACAGAGGGAGGGGGTAAAAGAAAACCTGAGTATCAAAGTTGTTCCTTTCCATACATGCTTTAACAGTAAATTCTCACTTCAGAAGTCATTCACTGGCACAGAGAAAATGAAGTTTTCTAACAGTCAAGCCTTCCTTCTCCTCTGCTGAGAAGTACATGCCCTCTTCCTTTCTAAAGAAGCAACTGACAGCCTCACCCTTGGCTGTCCATCAGGTTATCCACTTCACCAGCTGAAAATCTTCTCCCCATTCCAGTACTGCTAATGGCCAGAAACTAGAAGGTAATTCATGATGAAAGCAATTCCCTGTATGCTTCCTGCTGTCTGCACAGATCTAATTAGGGCCAGAACCTTTCCCAGCTACAGCCTGCTATTCTGTTACTACAGGCATGCACTGAGAAGCTGGTACATCTTAATTCAATATTCAAACAGCCTGTCTTTTCAATCTTCTTACAGACTGCAAACATGATTCTTTTAAATCCCTGGCTACAAAGGACTTTCCTAAGCAGATGCACTATTAACAATAGCATTTAATTCCATAAAAGAGATAGCTTGACCAAAGCTATCAACACTTCTGTTGTGAATAGTCGAGAAGGAAGAAATGAGTTTGTTTCAGCCAATTTCAACATACATGTGAGATGACATCTAAAGAAATGTATTAAATGACAACTAGAGGAAGCATTTTCTAAGGCATGGCTGTACAGAATTCAATAACAACAACGGAAAAGAAAAAAGCATGTGCCTTGTCACCTAGAAACTATCACAATGGGGCTCTTCTACAATAAACACATTGAAGAATGACGGAGGTGTGTGCCTGCAGACTGGGTTCTGTAAGCAGATTGACAGTCAAGGTTCAAAGAAATAAAAATCACTGCTATAAGAAAAATAATCTATTTAAGCTGCAAAACCTAAACACACTGTAGAGAAAGGGAACAGTAAAGGGAAGAAGCGAGTAATGCTTCACAGGTGTGTGTATATACAAGAACTTGTTCAAAGCAGGGTGGATTCTAAAAGAAAGCAAAAGCGAAGAGAGCACTGAGATAAGTAACTGAGGCACAAAATCTTCTGCAAAGGGAATAATAACAAGAAGTTAACACAGTAATTGCAGTTCCCTGGACACCAAACACATCAAACCATGCATTGCATGATATAATGGCCAACAGTCCCTTTCAACAAGAAAGGTTTTGCATCATCTTTGGGTAGATGTTTTTCACTCATAGCTGTGCTCCTAAAAGAGACCTTGTAGCAGAGTCACTGACAGAGAGGGAATCATCTACTCCCTGAACAAGTATACATGCAATCCACAAAACAGTGAAAATACGATTCTCCCATCAGCCAAGACTATGCATTCTCTTCACCTCTGGATGTGCAAAAACATCCAGTCAGGTTTTACAATCTCATTTTCAAACAGAAGTACAATGCAAATTTGCAAAGCTATCCTCCTTCCCCTTCCATTCCATGTGTGTCACAACAGAGTACTCATATTTCCCTTAAGTAATAGACTAAAGCCTCAAAATGACTCAAAGCTGCAATACACATATGATGCATTTCGGTGAGTAGATGGGGGACAAGGAAGGGAGTGATGAAGCACTCCATGGCTCATGAGTAGACAATCCCAACATCAGCAGGGCCCTAAGTACCATGCCCAGGCCAGGCAAGCAGCTAAGTGACAGAAAAATCTGGTTGACACCAACACAAGCAGCCTGAGTTCCCACAAGTCCCTACCACTCTCACATGGATCTGTCCTGGTTTCAGCAGGGATAGAGTTGATTTTCTTCCTAATAGCTGGTGCAGGGCTGTTTTGTCTTTAGTCTGAGAACAATGCTAATACACACCGTTACTTCAGCTGTTGCTAAGTAATGTTTACTCTAATCAAGGACTTTCATCTCCCATACTCTGCCAGTGAGGAGGAGCACAAAGAGCCATGAGGGAGCAGAGATAGAACACCTGACCCAAACTAGCCAAAGGGGTATTCCATACCACAGCATATCATTCCCAGTATATAAACTGGGGGGAGTTACCCAGAAGAAACCGATCGCTGGTCGGGTCATGCTGGATATCACTCAGTGGGTGGCGAGCGATTGTATTGTGCGTCCCTTGTCTTGCCTGGGTTTTATTTCTCTCTTTTTGTTGCCTCCCTTTTCATTACAACTATTATTATTACTTTATTTTCATTATTAAACTCTTTCTATCTCAACCTATGAGTTCTACCTTCACCACTCATTCTCTCTCCCATCCCACAGGATGGGAAGTGGCCACATGGGACTTGGTTGCTGGCTGGGGTTAAACCACAACAGCATGTCACCTCAGCGATCACGCAGTTGCACTACCACTGCAGTCTGTGCTGTAAACTTGCTAAGGAAGCACTGTGTACCTCTAAACAAAGTCCACATGTTTACAGGAAAAACCTTCCTAGAAGACAAGCCCCTTGAAATTGCTTCAGAGCCATTCTATTCGCATTGTTATCAGAGATCACAGTATCACAGTATCACAGTATGTTAGAGATTGGAAGGGACCTCAAAAGATCATCTAGTCCAATCCCCCTGCCAGAGCAGGAACACCTAGATAAGGTTACACAGGAATGTGTCCAGGCGGGTTTTGAATGTCTCCAGAGAAGGAGACTCCACAACCTCCCTGGGCAGCCTGTTCCAGTGTTCTGTCACCCTCACTGAGAAGAAGTTTCTTCTCAAGTTTAAGTGGAACCTCTTGTGTTCCAGTTTATACCCATTACCCCTTGTCCTATCATTGTTTGCCATTGAGAAGAGCCTGGCTCCATCCTCATGACACTCCCCCTTTATATATTTATATACACTAATAAGGTCCCCCGCAGTCTCCTCTTCTCCAAACTATAGAGACCCAGCTCCCTCAGCCTTTCCTCATAAGGGAGATGCTCCACTCCCTTAATCATCTTTGTCGCCCTGCGCTGGACTCTCTCCAGCAGGTCCCTGTCCTTCTTGAACTGAGAGGCCCAGAACTGGACACAATATTCCAGGTGCGGTCTCACCAGGGCAGAGTAGAGGGGAAGGAGGACCTCTCTCGACCTACTGACCACCCCCCTTCTAATACACCCCAGGATGCCATTGGCCTTCTTGGCCACAAGGGCACAGTGTTGGCTCATGGTCATCCTGCCATCCACTAGGACCCCCAGGTCCCTCTCCCCTACACTACTCTCTAACAGGTCATTCCCCAACCTATATTGGAACCTGGGGTTGTTCCTGCCCAGATGCAGGACTCTACACTTTCCCTTGTTATATTTCATCAAGTTTCTCCCTGCCCAACTCTCCAGCCTGTCCAGGTCTCGCTGGATGGCAGCACAGCCTTCTGGCGTGTCAGCCACTCCTCCCAGCTTAGTGTCATCAGCAAACTTGCTGACAGTACACTCAATTCCCTCATCTAAATCATTGATGAATATATTAAATAATACTGGTCCCAATACTGACCCTTGAGGCACTCCACTAGATACAGGCCTCCAACTAGACTCCGCCCCATAGACTACAACTCTCTGGCTTCTCTCCTTCAGCCAGTTCGCAGTCCACCTCACTACCTGATCGTCCAGACCACACTTCCTCAATTTAGCTATGAGGATGCTGTGGGAGACTGTGTCAAATGCTTTGCTGAAGTCAAGGTAGACCACATCCACCGCTCTGCCATCATCCATCCACAATGTTATTTCCTCATAAAAGGCTAGGAGGTTGGTCAAGCATGACTTCCCCTTGGTAAAGCCATGTTGACTGCCCCTCATAACCCTCTTACCCTTGACATGCCTTAAGATGGCATCAAGGATAAGGTGTTCCATCACTTTCCCAGGGATGGAGGTGAGGCTGACCGGTCTATAGTTACCCAGGTCCTCCTTCTTGCCCTTTTTGAAGACTGGAGTGACATTTGCTTTCCTCCAGTCCTCAGGCACCTCTCCCGTTTCCCAAGACTTGGTAAAGATGATGGAGAGTGGTCTAGCAATGACTTCCGCCAGTTCCCTCAGCACCTGCGGGTGCATCCCATCTGGACTCATGGATTTATGGATGTCCAGATTGCTCAACTGGTCCCTAACCCATTCCTCGTCGACTAAGGCAAACTGCTCCCTTGACCTGACTTCATCTGAGGTCTCAGGAGTACAGGGCTCTTCAGGACTGCCTCCGGCAGAGTAGACTGAGACAAAGAAGGCATTCAATAACTCTGCCATCTCTGTATCTTCTGTCACCAGGGCACCCATCCCATTCACCAGTGGGCCTACCTTGCCTCTGGTGTTAGTTTTATCAGCTATGTATTTGAAAAAGCTCTTTCTGTTGTCCTTGACCCCTCTGGCCAGATTTAATTCTAAGGAGGCCTTAGCCATCCTAGCTGCCTTCCTACCTCCTCTAGCAGCAGCCTTATATTCCTCCCGAGTGGCCAGCCCCTCCTTCCATGACCTATAAACTCTTCTCTTCCACTTGAGCATACCCAGCAGTTCCTTATTTAGCCACGCAGGTCTCCTGGCCCTCTTTCTTGACTTCCTACGTGTCGGGATGCTTTGCTCTTGAGCTTGGAATAAGCAATTCTTGAATGTCAACCAACTATCTTGGGCCCCTTTACCTTCAAGCAGCCTTGCCCATGGGATTTCCCCTAGCAATTGCTTGAAAAGGCCAAAGTTTGCACTGCTAAAGTCCAGGGTTGCAATTCTACTTGCTATTCCACTGGTCCTACCACACAAGATCCTGAATTCCACCATCTCGTGGTCGCTGCAACCAAGGCAGCCCTCAACCTTTACTGCTTCGACCAGATCCTTATTTCCTGGTTCTTTCTCAAACTGCACTGGATTGATAACTGAGAAAACTGCTGCTGCTACTCTTTATTTTGCTTTAGGAGATGGCACATTCTCAAGATATGCTCCACTGGAAATTCATCATACAAATCTAAGCAAACACCCTTAAGCAATAGCCTCTTCAAATGTTCTGTAAAGCTTACTGACCTTCCATATCGGAACTATGCAATTCAGGTTTAGTGTGCAAGTTGGCCTGTCAGCTAAGAGAAGATTTAAAGCTTGTCCTCTGGACAGCTTCTTACGAAGATAGCTAGAACATCCTCAGCCTGCACCATGAAAGCATATTACTATTTCTTTTTCCTAGTACCAAACCAGAAGACTTGGGCAGCACTACCTAACTCGAGAAACCTGTCCGCTGGTGCTGTGTTACTGTCCTCTTCAACAGATTCCAAGTAATTTTACAAACATCTCTGCTCCTTTTTGTCCTCCTCTCCAATTCCACAAGAAAAAAAAAAAAAAAAAAAAGAGATGCCAGTTTGATCTATGGGCTCATACAGATTCTTTTTGCCAGCAGATCCCAATGTTGAGGGAGCAAGCAGGGAGAGAACAGCTTCACTTTCATACTGGAGGTACCAGGTGCAGACATTTCTGAATCACCCCAGTTTTGGCAAAGCTGGATTTAGGAAAGCAGACATACAGCTTGCCTACAGATTTAGAAAGATGTGAATTTTATCTCTGTATAACCCAGGTGCTAGATGAACAGAGAATTCTATACCCCAGTTAAATCAGTTAGAAATGTAATGCCTTCACATTGATTGCCTTGTTTGTTCACCTGCAATTGTCCAACCAGTAACGCAAGAACCAAAGAACCTGAAACTGTAGATGCTCTAAGCAGAAACCAGAACTGTTCCCTCTACTTTCTTTATTCTGTGTTTCTGACAGGTCTCCAAACACCATGAGGTCTGTTCACTGGCATGTGTTACATCTGAAGATAGAAATATCACCAACTTTGTTGTGCAATCTTTCAAAGCTGCTCCAATAACAAAAATAGTTTTAAAATCAAGACACATGCAAAAAGGCTACTAAAAGAAATCCAGACTAACAGCTAGATCTGCAGTTGGGGCATCTGGAAGTCAGACTTCCTTTGAATGAGAAGCATTATCCTCATGGAATTATAGCTACTGAAGAAAATACTCAATTGTATCACTCAATAGTAAATTAAAATGCAGTCATGTGAATTTCCAAGATGTGGAAACGTGTTAAGATGAGACAATACAATCCAGTGCAACACTGAAGATGGACTTTATCTCACAGAGTTAACTGGGATTTATTGGCTGAAGAATACTGAAGAGAACAATAATGATTTTTAGAGTCTTCCTGAGGAGCATGATAATGATTTTGAGTCTTCCTTACAAGTCCAACAGATATGAAGTAACCATAGTAAGACTTCAAGAAGTTGCAGACAAAACGCTTCACAAATGCCACAGCATTTACAAGGAAGACCATAATTTATGTGTCTGAACAGTTTGTTCCACAAAGGACTATTCCTCTTCTTTAAATATCAGGCTACAAAATATTCTACTAGAAGCATAATCTTAGATGAATCACAATAGAATAATAAGCACTTTTACTATCTTTGAACACGTTATCCTAAGACAGAGATATTAAAGTAACCATTAACAATTAGACAACTGTTAGTATCACAGGAACTGCCACTTCATTTCAATTCAGGTTTAATTTCCAACCTACTACACTCGGGTAAGAGATAAAGCTGTAGGACAGCTGACGTGCTAGCATGCATACAATGACGTTCAACAAAACTGATAAAGAAGTTACTGATTTTGGGGTATGACAACAGGTTTTTTTCCTTCTTATAATTGTGTTGTTTAATGTAAAACCCAAATGCATCTTTCAAAGAGCTTTTCACACCTCTACTACACAATCATTATTTGAACAAAGTAAAATGCTTTTCCCAATCAGTGTCAAGCTGTCACTGCACCAGAACTCTTCCTAAAGATTTTACATGACAATACAACTAAAATTAAATGGAAGAGAAATTTTACTGTTTGTGTTAGCAGTTAACTGAAGTGTTACTCTAATAATAATTTCACCTAAACTAATCTGAACAGACTGAACACACCTCTCCACTTGCTGGGTGAGGTTTTTACTTTTTCTAGAGCAAAATATCCTCAACTACTGTTTACTGCTTATTGCATTGACTACAAAAACTTTCCTGTTTCCAACTAAGACCCAACTTACCTGTATTTTGCAAGGTATCTTTCATAAGGACCCCATCACAAATGGCTTTACCAGACTAAGCATTACACTACCTAGTAACACTGCAGAAGAGGGAAACTGGAATCCTAGAGATAATTCTATTTTCAACTTAAGTTTATAAAGAAATGAAGATTCACCTAACAAAGTTCTTGTCACATTCTACATGACAAGAAACAAAAAGCAGCTCTACCATACACCAGCTGTGTAGAGGCGATAATCAAAAGTTTCAACTAAACTGAAAGGGACTAGGATAGAAAAGGTCCAAAACCAGATATTTTACATAATCTAGCATGAGATGTATAAACATGGAGCCAGAAGGACTGTTTGAAATTAACCTGGTTATATCTCCACACATAAATGTAACCAGAGCAGCAAGCCACCGAAGTTTAGAACTGATGAAACACCCTAAAAGGAGATTAACTGGATTGAAAAGCATCATAGCACCTAAGAAAAAGTCAGGAAAAGAGCATCTTAAGAGATTAAACTGATCATCACTGCCTGTATTTCATACAAAACAGACGAGTGAGGCCATGAGGCTTCATACACCGATGGTGCTCCTGTATTTAGAGACCACACAAACACCCCCGAGTCCCACCTACACTAGCTCCCCCAATATTAATTCACTTATGCCCAAGACACTGCTCAAATTAGGAAGATTATTACTGGGCTATCACCTAATATTGCTGAGAAGAAAGATGCAATATACCGTGTCCATTTACACAGAAAAGCTAAAGGGCTGCAACACAGACAGGACAACTGTGACTCACAGTACTAGTGGTAATGCTGGCCATGTACTGGGGCACCACATCCTTCAGAACAGACATAACTTGACACAACTCCCTGATTCAGCTCACACAAAGACTTGTTTTGATGCACATGCCTGAAGGGAGGGGAATGGAACAGTGTGTACACACAGTGGATACTATGAGGATTTCCTTACTTTTACCAGTTTAATACTTAATCTCCACTGTTTTTTGTTTTTTTAATCTGAATTTATATAAAGGCAGACTGCATAGCCCTATGGCAGTGCCAAAGTGCAAAGCTCAGCATTTCTGTAAATCCTTTTAACATAAGTCAAGTACTTTAGAAGACAAGGTTTACTCAAACTTTATCTCTGCTTATGTCACAAGTTAGATAGTTGAGCAACACTGCATGAATTCCTTCAACACATCACTAGGTTTTCTACCCATCTCACACAAGTCACTAATGTTATGGACATGTTAACTCTACATATGGATTCAAATAACAGCAAAACTCCAAAATTAACTTAATCAGTTAAGGTTTAACAAGTGGGAGTGGATTTGTTTCCATCACAAGTCTTGGGGTACACCTTGATAGTGTTATTTTATGTCATACTAGTCCCAAGGTTAGAAGTTCATGTCTAAGATGTAGCAACAGGACCCTTTTACTATGAACTTCACATGAGACTTGCATACTTAAGGGTTTACACCTTCAGCTCTGCTTACAGCCAGGTTAATGTCAGTTAGTCACTACTTTGTTTGCATTCACATTCTGACACTGATAATATCACCTGTGTAAAGAAGAATGTTGTAAAGAACGAGAACAAATCAATTTATGATCGACTTCACAACGTGGAAAATCATACATTCTATGACAGGTCTTCTCCACCTATAACCAAGTCATAACTCTTGTTCACACTGTAACAGTTAGAGCACTGGCAGACCTTATAGAACTGTAGTGTCATGGTAGTGGGAAGATATACGTCTTAGCATACTTGGCACTGAAGATGCCAGCATGTTTGCTATCAATGGCTGTTCTCAAAGTTTCCAGAACATGCAACAGGGCTACAAATTTCCAACCATGGCATTACTGTCTGCATGACCACTGCATACTGAAAAACACCATTCATGAGGATGGAAAGGCTCTTTTTTCACACCTGATTCTCCTACAGAATTTCTCCAGTATCCCTGAAAACAAATAAGGAAAAAACTTCAGTCCTTTAAGAATCTGAATGAGTCAACTCTAAGCTCTACAGAAGACTGACTTCTGCTACTATAAGAGATAGTATTATAGGCAATATTAGTACCTTTAAAGAAAATCAGTATTCTGTGTACTTCTTTAAATTTGAGTCCTGATTTTCTCTTCTCTTCTGGTATCAGTTTCTTTCTTTTTCCTCTCAGTTTGAGGGAGCAGGCTCTTGGTCTATGACTTGAAGGTAAGAATTATCCATACGGCTTTCCAGTATTGTTTTTGGCAAGAGGATAAGAAGGTCAGAACAAGCCAACCCAGAACAGGTACAGGATTGCCTACTGGAACCCATGTGTTAAGAAAAGTTGCAGACTACTGACTTAATCTACTTTCCCTGCCTAGTAACAGTACTAAATCCAGAAAAGCACTTGCTTTTTTCCATAGCTCTTTAAAAAGCCAGCTTCAGGAAATTCAGTATTAGCCTTGGGTAGTGACAACCAACACAGCTGCTAATTAGGACCAAAGAAACCATTCTTCATATGTGGTTCTTCGGTCCTTTTCTCAACACTTCGAAATGGTAAACCTCACAATACCAACAAACACCTCCCAACAACCTAAATCAAGTCTTATCAAGCAACAGAAAATATTGCTTTAAAGCCAAGTCAAGAATGGATAGTTGAAGAATTTCAGTCAAAGGAGGGCTCAAAGGCAATACAGAACAAGTTAAGGGGTTTTTTGCCCCATAAAATGGATGGCATTTCACATTGACAGTTTCTTAAAACACCTTCAGACTTTCAGTTTCTCTTACTCCTAGAGCGTAACCGTCTCCTCCTAAAATCACGGCAACATAAGCATTCATAGCAGTCAGCGATTACACTTCCTTGTCAATACAGAAAGATAGCTGTAGCTCATGCTGTTTCAACGATTTCCTTATAACAAAACACACTGGGACACTGGTCACATGTGAGTTTTTAGAGTATTCTGCTCGAAATATTTCAACTTCTGAAAGGCAGTTTTAGGAGATAAAGCAAAGAAACACTAAGGCCCGACTAAGAGATTTTTAATCTTACACGGAAGTTTCAATTCTGCAAGAAACCCTCTCCTGGTCTGCAGTCTCACTGACCATATACATGTCTCGGACTCACCTGTGCAGACTATATTTCCAAGACAAGACCCAAAATCTGCAAGCCTACAATCATCATCCTACTGAAGTTACACTAAAGCTTCCTGCTTCCAAGCCTAGAAGGGCAAGCAGCTTTTGCAACTACCTTCTGCCAAAACAAGGACACGCACCCTATCGAACCACCGCAGCCGCCTCCAAAAAATAACCTACATACCGGTGTAACAGTTGCTGCCTTTTGTTGCCGACTTACTTAACCACACAGTGAAATCAACACACAACCAACGAAACAGGACAAGCTGATGAACAACGCGGAGAAGCAAGCTGTCAAGAAACAAAGAGACTCCGAGCCCGCACGGAGCCAGAGCTGCCCGCTCGGAGGTCCTGACTCCGAAGCGCTACTAAGGCAGGACCTCATGCCCCTCACCCGGCCCTCACTTCCCCTTGCCCCTCTCCTCTTGCGGGACCTAAGCCTCACCCACAGAGCTGACGAGACCGCTGCCAGCCGGTGCCCCGTCCTCACACACAGCGGCCGCCACAGTCACCTCCCCCCCGGAGCCCACCGCCCGCTCCCTCCGGCGCGCCGCGGAAGGCGGCCGCAGCGGGCGGCCGCAGCGGGTCACCGGCAGCGCCGCCCGTCCTCTAGCCCGGCCCTCCCGGGAGCGCCGAGCCGGCCCGCCTCGCCTCCCCCCGAACCGAGCGGATAACCCCGCGGTGCATGCCACCTCAGGGAGCCAGGCAGCGCCTGCGGGGGCCCGGCAGCAAGCACTTACCCGAGCTCTACGAAGCCGCCAGCAAAGGCGACAACCGCCCCATGGCGGCGACGCGACCAGCCCCCTACCTGACACATCAACAAAGATGGCGGCGGCGGGCGGGGTTTCGGCCAGGGGGCGGGAGGCGGGGCCGCGGGAGGCCGGCGGCCGGGCCTGGCCGGGCAGAGCTGACCGTGCAGGGGTGTCCATGGTGCTGCCAGGAGCTCGGAGGGGTTGGGACAGTTCCGTCCCGGGGTATCCCAGAGCCGGCTGACGCGGCCCCGGCACCCCGCCCTGACGGCGTGATTCATCGTGGCTGGTTCAGCCTGGAGAAGACTCCTTAAGGGAGGCCCTTAGAGCAGCTCCAGTCCCTAAAGGAGCTACAGGAAACCTGAAGAGAGGCTTTGGACAAGGGCCTGTAGGGACAGGACAAGGGGAATGGCTTTAACCTGCCAGAGGGGAGGTTTAGCTTAGACATTAGGAAGAAGTTCTTCCTTGTGAGGGTGGAGGAGCTGCCACAAAGGAGAAACTCTTCACCCCAACAGTTTTTAAGAGAGAAGGGCGCAGATACCCTGCTTCTTGCAAGATCAGTGCACGGACTAACAGAGTCACTTCTTCCCTAAGTAAACAGCATCTCGTTTTCCAGAACCAACCCCTACACACACCGTCAAAAGCCTCCTGGATCCACATGCCATGTAAGAGGAAATCTAGAGTCTCTTTATTGCTTATTCTGACAGGATTTGGGCATCGAAAACCTGGAGGATGCCTCAGTGTGGGGAGCAGCAATTTTTCAGTGGAACACGAAGTGCTTTGGAATCCAGAGCACTACACAAATGCCATTTTATGTTATTTAATTAAAAATAAATAGAAAAAATTACGCTGGCAGGCAAGCTGTTAAATGAAAATGGTCTCATTTACTATAGCAGATAAGCTGAAGTGAGCACTGGCTGTTTCCTGCAGGAACTTCTTAAACAGAACAATGGGAAGGCAAGTTAAAATCACTGAATAATTTGGTTTGGCAGGGACCTCAGGAGTGTATGCAGTCTAATCTCCTATGCATGGCAGAGCAAACTTTGATGTTAGATCAGATTGCTCCTTTATTTTGGCTAATTTACTTTTATACGCATATAAAACCATACACATACCTATATGCTTCATACCTATAACCCCAGCGATGATTTCTTTAGCACATGCCTTTGATGACTTTGAAAATAGAACGTGCTGCATAACATTACTTAGAAATGTTAATTGGGAGCATTATTTTCCTCCTCATTCTTTCCAGGTTGCTGGAATTTCAGAGCCACAAATCCAAGTTTTGGGATCCTAGAAAATGTTCCCTTGAAAGCTGTTGTGATTTAACCCCATCCAGCAACTAAGCATCATGCTGCTGCTTGCTCACTCCCCCAGCAGTGGGATGGAGGAGAGAACTGGAAGATTCAAACTCGTGGGTTGATAAAGACAGTTTAATGGGACAGAAAAGGAAGAAAATAATAATAATGATGATAATAAAGATGAAAAAATAGAATGTAGAAAACAAGTGATGCACAATGCACAATGCAATTGCTCACCACCAACCAACCAATTCCCAGCATGTTCCTGAGCAGCAGCCCTCCAGCCAGCTTCTCCCCCAGTGTTCCATGCTGAGCATGATGCATATGGTGTGAGATATCCCCTGGATCAGTTGGGATCGGTGTCCCAGCTGTGTCCCCTCCCAACTCCTTGTGCACCCCTAGCCTGCTCACTGGTGGGACAGCATGAGAACCTGAAAAGTCCTTGACTTAGCCTAAGTACTAGTCAGCAACAACTACAACATTGCTGTGTCATCAACATTATTCTCATCCTAAATACAAAATACAGCACTGTACCATAACTAGAAAAGTTTGCATGTTCATCATTTTGGGAAAGTTAATACTGCTTCAGACAATTAAACAATATCCTAACCACCACCTCTAAAGCAGGGGAGTCAGATGAATGTCTTTAAAACGTCATTTAGGTAAAAGCATAAACAAGAGTAGGTTGTAGAGAAAACGTGCCCTCAGCTTTAACCTCCAAATAATATTTTGGAGGCAAAATATATTTTGCTTTGCTCATAATACACTGTGCATTCAGTATTGCTAAAAATAACATAAAAATCAGGTATGGAATAGAGACAAGCAAAAATTGTCCATTTTCAGAAAGCACTGCCATGTAACACACACTTGCTAATTGCCATGCAGCCCAAGTCTAAGCTTTGCTTTCAGAAATGCTTCTTTGCCACTCCTGCTCCTGTTCTGCAGCTGAGTGGCAAAGTTCACACAGTCTTGCTGCTCTGTAACACAGGCAGTTCAGTGCCCAAATGCTTCTTCTTTGGTCTTCTAGCTATTTACAGGCAACTACAGAGACACCAGTGTACTCTGCCCTTCTAAGATTTATGCTTCTGCTTTGCTGTACACTTTGTCTGCAGCCCCACTGGTGTTAATCGTACATGGCTTATTGTGTCCCATCAGACTTGGCAGAATTTCAGCTGATTTTCACCTTTTATTCTGGATGTTTTTTTTCAGTAGGACTGAAATCAGGCTCAGAAAATTGAACCTGGTTATGGCAGTTCTCCCTTAAAGGCAAGTGAAAAGGCGCTTTTTTTGTACTCGGCAGGACTCCCCATGGCTCTAGTCCCAGCACTGATGCTCAGACAGTTCTGACTTACAATATCTGTGCTTAGGCCAGATTTTCATTTAAAGAGTATCTTATCCCCAGGAGGCATCCACAGATACTTAGGGAATGATAATGACAGGACATAGAGAGAGCCCCTTCCCCAAACTGCCTGCATTCATATTAAAAAAAAAATGACCGAATTACTGTAATTTGGCATGTACAAATGCTGAGGAAGACAATTTCTGAGTGAGAGAACCTACCATCTGAAATACAGTCAGTCACACACAACAGACTTCTACTGCAGACAGCAGCTCTGCATTGCAGAGGCAGAAGCAGAATTTAGACCATATTTTCCAAAGGTTGTAGTTCTAGCTTTTGGCTCGTGCTATGTTATCTAGAAGAAAAGCGTTCATGTATTTGCTCAATTTCCAAGTGACTTTTGTTAATTATACATAGCATTTCTACAGCTTTGCCCACTGAAGGGCCTTACTTTCCTGGGTTTTATTACTGTTCCTATGCTTTCTCCTTCAACTAAAGTGTTAGCAATGCCACTTCAAGAGAGAACAATGAGGTGGCTTGAAATAGCAGATGTGCTGAACACCCCACACTCCTCTGGGACTACTGGCACTGCAAAGCTATAGCTGGCATTGCCAAAGAGCTGGGAGCAGAGTCCAGGTTGCCTGACTCCCATCTTCTGTGTTCGTCACAAGGCAGGTCTGCTATAATGGAATTACCATAGGATGATTTGATTTCTGCATTTGACATCATGCCAAGATTACATAAAAAGACACTATTTTCTTCATTAGGAATTGGTTTCATTGTTTATTTTATTCTAAGCAAGCATGATTTACCATGGGTCTTCAGGGAGGGAGCACCATCCACAAGAACACAGGAGCCCCATCTTCCCCCCCACATGTCCGGTAGGGACAGAATCTCTGCTGAAGCTGCAGTCCCACTGGCTAAGGCCCTGCCACACTGTCACCAATCTATGCACAGCAAATCCTAATTGTGGCTGTCATCATACAAGTGCTCTGAGTAAGTTATACCTGGAAAAACCTACTTTCATTATATGTTGCTTGGACTGTCCTTTGTTCAGCATGTAGCTCAGTGGTGTCCCAGCTAGTCTAGGCACTTAGTGGTGTCCCAGCTAGTTCCTAGGCACTTAGACTCTACATTATTAGAGCTAATGACACACTGGTACAGTTATTACAGAACTTGCACATAGGCAAGCCCAAAGCTCTTGCTAAAAATTGCAGGCAAGCCACATCAACCTCCTGCAGCTCCTGTGATGTTGCTCCTGATCAGCCTCCATGCTAACAGCACTCTCCCCAGTTACCTCTCACACTCCTTCACATTTATCTTTTTCCACTGCTGCAGCCAGACCTGTTATTTTTTATTTTTAGCATTAATTTTCCTGCGGTCATTTCCTGCCCTTTCTTGTCGCAGTATCCTGAGGCATGGAAAGCCCTCAATGACTGACATTTAAGAACAAAACCAGTGAAAACAACATTTGCCCTGGCTCAATCATCCTTTGGCACTTTTAACTTTGTGGCAATTCACATGCTGATAAAGTTCTGTCTCCAGTGGGATACGTGGTTTTCCTTTTCATTGCATCCTGTCAATATAATTCCAGCACAATCTATAGTGCTAATTAGTGTCATTTCAAAAGACTGTTCAGACTGGCAGCATTGTTTTGGTTCAGCAGGCCTTGGGGAATGGAAATGTGTAGCTAGCTAAATGTACTAGAATATTGTAAGTCACAAAGTCTATTTTTTTCCCCAGAGAGAAGTCTGAATGACAGAGAAGTATTTTGTAATGCCTGAGTGGTATTACTGCTTCTCAGGCACAAGGATTATTGGGCTAATCTTATGGACCTAGGCACAAGGTGCAGAGAGGTAATGGATCATAACTGCTCCATCTCCCCACAACCTCCCATGTACAACTCTGTCTACTCTGACATGCAAAGCTGGGCAATTTGGCAGATGGATTTCCTGAAATCCCACCTAATCCTACCTAATTTCCCCTCCTTCTTTCAGGGCAGCCTCCAACACAGTCAGCTTCTACTCAGATTGCAGCTGAGGGCCACGATTGGAGCCAGGGAGGGTCTTTCCTCTGACTTTGGTAGGTAGTATCTGAACCAGCCACAAAAGTCTCAGCAAACCTTTGATGTGTTGTTCCTTTTTCTCTTGAGAATGATTAGCAGGGAACAATAGTTTGGCAGACAGGATCCTAGTCTTAAAACACAGGAGATTTGGACTGAAATGCCATCACAGCCAGACTCCAAATGACTTTAAGACAGAATAGCTGTGCTTCAGTTTCTTCTCTGTGAACAGAGATATTAATTCCCTGCCCCACAGAACCTTGTAAGAATAAAATCCATCACTGACTTTATGCACTTTAATAATAAGTGCAACAGCATAGGCACTAAAATAAAATAGATTCATTTAGTTTTGGTGGAAATTTAATTGCACAGCACTGGAAAAACCTGAGGGCATGTCTAAGTACAAGCGTAACTGCATCAGTGTTGAGGACAAAGTATGTTTTCCAGTGAAGATAGAGACATGAGGATGGGAAACAAAAGTTAAAGGAAGAAAAGAGGAGAACACCTTTTGTAGAAAAGGAAGAGGAGAAAGAACAAAAGAAAGCAGAGAACATATTAGAAATGGGAGATGAAGTGATGTATTTTTCAGGCTGCAGGACAAAAATCATCATTGAATCACAGAATGGTTTGGGTTGGAAGCGACATTAAAGCTCATCCAGTTCCAGCCCCCTGCCACGAGCAGGGACACTTTCCACTAGAGCAGGTTGCTCCAAGCCCCTGTGTCCAAGGTGGCCTTGAACACTGCCAGGGATGGGGCAGCCACAGCTCCTCTGGGCACCCTGTGCGAGGGTCTCACCACTCTCAGAAAAGAACTTCTTCCTAATATCTAATCTAAATCTTTCAGTTTAAAGCCATTTCCCCTTGTCCTAGCTCTACAGGCCCTTCTAGAATGTCCCTCTCCAGCTTTCCTGTAGCCCCTTTAGGCACTGGAAGGACACAGGACTGCAAGGGGGGGGAGTTCTCACAAGAGAGGAGTGTAGGGGAACAATCCCCTGCATTGACCTGCTGGCCATGCTACTGGTGATGCAGCCCAAATAAAATATTATAAAATAAAAATGGATCAGTTTAATGCATTGAATTTCATCATTCTTCATAAGTCTCACAGCCACCTTCTGAACTTGCAGTAAACAAGGTTGTCTAACTGATGTCCTGAAAGGATTTTCCTTTTATTGGAGAAATTACAATAAGCAGCTACACAGCTTTGCTGCTGCTCAACTATGAGTGTTGGCCCAACATGCTGGTGTGCCTGCCGCTGTGAACCACTGACAGGCCAAGGCAGGAGGAGCCCAAAGCTGCTCAGGCACACAGCTGCGAGTACTGCCTGTAGGTTGTTCTGAAATTAAGAGCTAAGGACAGTATTGTCATTGCTCTCTTTAGCCAGTATTTTGTAACTTTTAATGATTCTTTCTCCCTCACTAAGAGCAGTACAAGAATCCTCAAGGTTACTAGTGAAAGCATGGATGTTTTGCTGTCCTTCAATGAGTTTTGATGAAGACAGAGTGAGAAAATCAGTAGTGCTTTTGAGTAATAAAATAAAAGCAGTCTTCTGCAACGCACTGGGTATAATACCATTTGTGATTGACATGGTTTTGGCCAAAGTTAACACCACACAGCTTAGCTCTCAAGCTCTCATAGCTCCATAGGTTTGGGGTGAAGGGGACCTTAAAGCTCATCCAGTTCCAACCCCTGCCACGGGCAGGGACCCCTTCCACTAGAGCAGGTTGCTCCAAGCCCCTGTGTCCAACCTGGCCTTGAACACTGCCAGGGATGGGGCAGCCACAGCTTCTCTGGGCACCCTGCACGTCACCACCCTCCCTCAGGTGACTTGACCCCGTGCGCTGATGGCCGGTGCCCGCCCATCTCATGAGGGGGCCTGGCCCGCGGCGGGGCCTCATCGTCCCCACGAGCCAGCAGTCGCTACTCGCCTCTTGCGAGAGCCGGCACCGCCTGGGCAGCCCCTTCCTCAGTAAGATGGCATCCGCGGCTCTCGCCGGTCGGGTAGTTTGAGACTCGCCTAGCTACGGGCCGCCCGCGGGGCGGGAGCAGCGCGGCGGCAGGACCCGGCCGGGGGAGCCCTTGAGGAGCCGGGTTTTGCCCTTGGAGGGGTGGTGGTTCCTCTGCAGCCGCCGGCGGCCTTCGAGTTAGGGCCCGGCCCGGCCCAGCCTCGCGTGTGGCGCAGTTCGGGGAAGGGGGCTGGGCAGCGGACTCCGCGCTGAGCGGGAAAAGGAGCTCGGGGCGGGCCTGGGCTGGAGGCTGTGGTGTGGGGTGTGTGATTTTATTGGGAGTTAATTAAAGTAGCACGTACCGGTGCTGCTGGGCTGTGCAGTGACAGCTCCTTTCTGGTAGATTGCAGCGTCAGTTGAAGTATGTTCGTTTTAACTTTTCTCTCATGTAGTGTAACAAGAGGGTATTTTTATATTTAAATTAATTATATTGTGTGTTAACATTCAGGTAGCAGGTGCCAAACGTTCATTTTGGCAGAGCCTGGTGCGGTAATGCCCTCAGGGATGGGCTATTCCGCTCGTCCTGCTGGTGGTAGTTCCAGGGTTTCAGCCTTTCACTATGGCTGTGCTCCCAGTCACAACAAACCCATGGGTGCAGTTTATGCTTTGGTGAAGAGGTGGGTTATGTAGAGCGGGGTCTCTTACAGAGAGAAATGTCTGTTGTGGATCCAACAAGCTTGGTATGCAGGTAATGACACCCACTCCTGTTTTTAGGGTGTTCCTCTCCTAAAGGACTTTGTCATGTTAGTCTAGAGCGTGCGTTGTTTAGGTCTTTATTACAGAAAGTATTTTACTTTTTACTGTGGAGTTTAAGCGAATGGGAAGTAGAGAATTAACCATCAAAACCTGATGTTTAAGCATAGATTCAGACCATGACTTAAAAATGCTTCTGTATTTAATTTGTGTGCCTGCCTGCCTTAATCTTTAAATCCATGCTTTTGTAGTTAACTCGTCTGCTGCTGCCTTTCATCATACACCGATGCGAACATTTACGTGATGGCACAACCTCTTCACATTAAGAACAAACATGATCAAGTTGTAGGTGGAAGTTAAAGTGGCAGAATCACAGGCGCCAACTTCCTGTTGAAAAACTCTCAAGTTCAAGGCTAAGTTCCTGAAATACCTAACAAAAATCAGTGTTCTGTAAACAAAAAACACAGGGTATATTTTTTTGCCAAGTGTAGAAACAGTACAGGAAGTTTTAGCTGCAGCACAGGTGCAATAAAAGAGGGACTTTGTCCAAAGCTTGACAAAGGTATCTTGACTTTGTGCTTCTCTAATTGTATATGTGATTGGTTATTGATAAACATCATCAATATGGCTTATAAATAGAATTAACTTGTAATTATCTAAAGTTGTGTGGGCTGCTATGTCTTAGATAAGCGCAAAAACCTGGGAAATTGGAGTACTAGGGAATTTGGCACAGATATGTGCAGTGGGATTTGGGTGTGCCTTCAGCAATGTTTCTTGCCTTCATGAGTGCTTCAGTACTGTCTGATCCATATTCTCTTTTACTCCAAATGGGGGGAAGGTGAATTAATTCTGAGAGGTCTGAGACATCTTTGTATGCAGCCCTCTTGGGTTTGGTGTTCATGGGAATCTGATTGCATGTTAGGCAAGAGTTGTAGTTTAGGCAGAGTTTACAAGATTAACTTGCTTCCAGGTGGGGTCTCAGTGGAGAACTTGGGTTAATAAGCCTGCCAGACTGAAACAAACTCCTAATAGCATGTGTAGTGTACATCTGAATCAGATGTTTTGTAGGTAAAGGAGTTGCCCACTTATGAAAACTTAGTATACTTATAAAAACATAGTATATTGGTATGCAGGCTTAGCTGAATATTTGTTTTGTAATAGTCGCTTGATAGAGAACAAACTCACTTGCAAAGACTGCAAGGCTTATAAGGCATTCACTGGAAAGTCAAAATCTCTTTTGAAGCGTTTTGTTTCTGAATACTTGCTCATGTGATCAACTATCTGTAAGTATAAGCTTAATGTGGGCCAGTATTGGAAGAGATTTGTACTGTTTCAGCTACTGTATCGTTGCCTAGTCTGGATTTTTGCTCTATGGATTTTGAGAATTACATGTTGGCTTTGTGTTTTTTTTTTTTTTTATTCCTGCTGAATGACTTTAATTGAAAACAAATTTATGGATGGAGGACATTAAGTCTTAGGTCAAGTGATAGGCACAGAGCAGTGAAACTGGTAGGTTTGATAAACTTTGTATCAGAGTGGTAATAAGTGACTTCCAGAGTGTGTCTTGGTCATAGCATCTCCATTTACTCAAATGTGCTAGCAGAACAGGAGGAGTAGATAAGAGCCTTGTGTCTTCCTGCAAATACTCCATAACACAGGCATGCATTAGTGTAATCAATCATAGAATCATAGAATAGTTAGGGTTGGAAAGGACCTTAAGATCATCTAGTTCCAACCCCCGTGCCATGGGCAGGGACACCCCACACTAAACCATGCCACCCAAGGCCTCATCCAACCTGGCCTTGAACACCGCCAAGGATGGAGCATTCACAACTTCCCTGGGCAACCCATTCCAGTGCCTCACCACCCTCTCAGTAAAGAATTTCTTCCTTATATCCAACCTAAACTTCCCCTGTTTAAGTTTGAACCCGTTACCCTTTGTGCTGTCACTACAGTCCCTGATGAATAGTCCCTCCCCAGCATCCTTATAAGCCCCCTTCAGATACTGGAAGGCTGCTATGAGGTCTCCACGCAGCCTTCTCTTCTCCAGGCTGAACAGCCCCAACTTTCTCAGCCTGTCTCCATACGGGAGGTGCTCCAGTCCCCTGATTGCAAATACTTCTGTTTCTAGGAAGATCCATGGAAGGCACAACTGAAAGAGAGGACTTGCTGTTGACAGCTGCAGCTGATAATGTGAGTTACTGCACTTCGTCATTGCCCCAAATATTCTGAGCATTTCTAGATAGCAGAAATGATCAACATATATTGCTGTTTCTAGAACACTGAAATTTTGACTCTCTTGTCACATTTTGTTGTCACATTTTGGTATATTAGACTATTTCTACCCTAATGAGCAGCTTTTTTTTTTTTTCTAGTAAGAATCAATTAAGATGTTTTTCTTCTGCAGGTATCATGTTCTGATTTGATTCATGAGCAGCCAAAGAAATATTCCTTTGAGAATGGTTTCTCTATTAGCTGTGATGAGAGTCTCTTCAGTTCATTAGTATCACCCCCTCGAACAAAGACTTGTCATCACTGTGGTCTGTTTGGTAAGTGCCTTTTGTCCTGTAGTCTCTTGTATTTCAGTGAAACCCCATCAGAAGGTTTGCTCAGAAATGTATTAAAATGGAGACATATTTTTATATCTCAGATGCAAGTATAGAGACTGTTTAGAACATGTTTTGAGTTACAGAACTGATTAACAGAAGTAAACATCTCATTAAAAAAGTTTTGGTTTTCTTTTGGGGTTTTTTTGTTGTTGGGTTTTTCTTTTCCTTAATTATAGAAGGAATTTGGCGCATCTGGGTTAGTAATCGTAGCTGTATGTAAATACTAACACCTATTTCTATTTTGGAACTGTCTTGTAAAGCAGTTATTTAATAATACATTGAGTCTGTATCTTAGCAGCTGTTGTCTCTTATGATATAGCTGTTTCTCTTGGACTCTTCTCTCTCTTTTAAGGATCTCGTAGATGTTCACGATGCAAGCAAATATACTATTGCTCTACAGATTGTCAGAAAAAAGATTGGCCAGCACATCGTGTTGTATGTGAGCCAGTTAAACCGAAGTAAGTTCGTTAAAAAGTTCTGCCAGATAATCTTTACACAAAGACAATATCTGTCGCATTACAACCTAAGTGACCACTTAAAGGCGCTATTACAGTGAAATACATTGCTAGTGCTGCATTATCTCATATTTGTCAGAAAAATCTGTTGCTTTACAAATGTAATTTGGAAGATGTTGGAGTTCTTAAGGAGTTCTGTAGAGTTGCTTAAAGCAAACCCCTTGTTTTTATTATTGCTTATCACATGTCTTTAGTGTTGATGATGTAGGGAAGGGAGGAGAAATGAGACTGCTTTTCAGCAGTGACATGCTTCATGGATTGCATTTAACAGACTCCGAAGAGGCACACTTTGAATCTCACTGTTACCTCAGTTAATTTCATGGATATTTTATCTTTGATGAGCACAGCTGCAACTAGAAGTTGTCTCAGCCAGGCCGTTCTCTAGCTGCTCATTATTGCTTTTTGACATGCCAGTTTAGATGCTCAAGAGATCACTTCCTAATCTGATTCAATTAAAATAAGCATCATTAGATTATGATAAGTACAAATTGACTGGGTGGTTCTAGAGCAGTTTAGGGGAGCGATATGGCCCTTCAAGCTGACACTCTCTAGCAAGGAGTGGTGATTGCAGTTCAGTAGGTCTGCATCCAGAAATCTGTAATCAAAGTTTACTAGAGAGTTTTCCCCCCTGCCCCCAGAAGTTTTGTACAGTGACTGAATGGGGAGAAATGGGGACAATCTGACCTGTGTGTTACCTGGATCTTACTTATGTGTTCAGCTGAAATACCAACTTTTTTATTTCAGTTTTACAGTTCTTAAGGTTAGTTTGGGATTACAGTTAGTAACCTAGGACAACAGTGTAGCAGAACTCCACAATACTGTAAAATTTATTCTCTATTTTAATCGGAAGAACTTTAGTTTGTTGGTGGTGGTGGCATCAGGGAGAAAACACACCAGATGTTGTGTAACGGGGAACTAACAAATTTGCCATTCTGCATTTTTCTGGAGGAGGAATAAGAGTTGATAACCACATACTATAAACACAGCTTTTTGTATTTGCAAGTAGGTGTTACAAATGCTACTTGTCTGTCTTTGGTTCTTCAAAGTTAACATCCTTTTTTCTTTGGTTATAGTGTAAGTAATAAAAATGGAGGCAAGTCGCCTGGTAAAAGCAAGAAAGGAGTTTATCCTAAGGTACAGAACATGCTTTTTACTATGTCTTGAATGAATCTGCTGTGAGCTAGTTGCAGTATGCTTAGTTTAAGCTGTACCGCAAAGGAATAAGTTCCAAAGGTTATAACCTACTCCTTTTAGAAAGACCAGTGCTTCAAATAAAAACTTACTGGGAGAACCATTCAAAACCATGTTATGTTTTGAAGCCTTTTGATCTTAGTTTGAACCAGACATTTCCTGTAGTCTTCCTATGAACTCTTCTGCAGGAAATCATTTTGTTGTCTTCCTGGTTTCTTGGGCTGGTATTTCTGAGAGTGAGTAAATGTGCATACCTGCAATGAGCCTTATGTTTGCACTGTACAAGAAAATTCCATGTGGTTCCTTGAAGTAGCTCATTCATCTGTTTTAACTGCCGATAAATTTCTGGTGTGTGTGTATTTGTGACTGTGTTCTGATAAAATTGATCAATGATCATGCGGGACCTTTACATTCAAGAGGGTATACAACATGCGTCAATAACAGAAGGTGTTATTTATCCCTCATTCATCTTCTGAAACTCAAGGAAGTTCTGTGGAAGTAGGAGAGCTTATATTGCATATTGAACAATACTTACTGTGGTATTGGTATTGTACTGTTAGATGTGTTTTAATGGAAAATCTAGAAGGATCTTTGTTGCAAGTAGACAATTAATTTGGCAGCTGCAACAGTAATCTCAGTTGTCATGCATTGTCTGCAGTATGGTGGTCCAAATATAAAAGAGGTTTTTCCTGAGGATGCGTATGAGGTTATTTTTCTGATGTTTTTAGGATGTCACAGACGCAGATGCGTTAGACAGGTGTATTGGGTTTGTGTGGCAAGGCTTTGTTAGTGGAGGGGCTACAGGGGTGGCTTCTGTGAGGAGGTGCTGGAAGCTTCCCCTGTATCCAATGGAGCCAGTGCCAGTGGGCTTCGAGATGGACCTGACGCTGTCCGAGGCCAAGCCCATCAGTGATGGTGGCAGCGCCTCTGGGATGACATGTTTGAGAAGGGAAAAAGTTACTGCACAGGAGCAATTGCAGCCAAAGAGAGGAGTGAGAATGTGTGAGAGAAACAGCTCTGCAGACCCCAAGGCCAGTGCAGAAGGAGGGGAAGAGGTGATCCAGGTGCTGGAGCAGTGGTTCCCCCTGCAGCCTGTGGTGCAGACCATGGTGAGGCGGGCTGTGCCCCTGCAGCCTATGGAGGTTCATGGTGGAACAGATACCCATGTGCAGCCCATGGAGGACCCCACACTCAGAAGGGGGATGCCTGAAGGAGGCTGTGACCCCATGAGAAGCCTGCACTGGAGCAGATTCGTGGGAGGACCTGTGGCTCCATGGGGGGAGGGAGTCCACACTGGAGCAGATTTGCTGCAGGACTTGTGACCCTACAGGGGGCCTATGCTGGAGCAGCCGGTTCCTGAGGAATGCACCCCATGGAAGGGACCCATGAAAAACTGCAGCCTTTGAGAATTGGGTTAGGGAGGTTTGTGGAGGACTCTCTCCTATGGGAGAGCAAGGGAAGAGCGTGAGGGGTCCTCCCCTGAAGGAGGAAGGAGCAGCAGAGACAATGCGTGATGAACCCACCACAGGAGATTGTTTATATTTTCTTTGTTGTTTCTTTTAACATGGATGCCAGCAGTTAAAGCAGTAGCCGTAATCTACTCTGGTGTTAAGGCCACAAGGAAGCAGGTGGAATTTAATTCCTCTTGTTTGTGAGAGCATCGTAAACAGGAAATGTAGCTGAGCTGTCCTGTAAAATGGGTGTTAGAGGAAGAGGTGAACGTGCGAGACTTCAGCACTTATTTTTCATTGCCTCTTCAGTATATCTCTGTGATAATGTTATTTTCAAGAGTAATACCAAGTCTATAAGATTTCTTATTGAAAGTCAGCAGAAGCACTTTTTTACATGTTTCTTGAAATGATCAAAAGTTCTTTTTTGTTACTACAAGGTGCTAAATGTGAACAACTCCAGTTTAAGCACAGCTTGTAGCTGTTCTAAGTACGGTGACTCAACTTCTATGGATTCCCTCAAGACAGAAGAGCACGTTAAGAAAATAACACTTTCGGATCTTCAGGCTCTAGGGATCAAAAAAGCTATGGAAGTACAGGTACTCTTGGTTCTGAAGAATCCCACAATGCTTTATTATGTTGCATTGGAAGCTTTGTTAAGCATATGTAGCTGCATGTCACCTCAGCAATTTTGTATCATTTTGCTCACATGTAAAATTCCTTTGCTTGTATGAAGATCAGTAAATGCAAGCAGGGCTGTGGGGGGAGTGAGGAAGACTATTTCTGTGAACATCATGGGGTTTGTTACCTGCAATTAATTACTGCTGGATTCAGAACAAAAGAATAAAACCAGGTTTAGGTTGAAATGCATTGATTGAAATGAACACTGGTCCTGAATTATATACTGAAGGTTGTTCTTGCATGATTATAATCTATTATGGCTTTTCTGTTTAGGGTATAGTAACAGAGTTCAAGAGCCCAAGTGAATTTTACATACAGTTGAGTTCTCCGGACTTCTTAGACCAGATCAGTAAACTTTCTCTGAAACTGCAGGACTGTTATGCTAGCACAGTTACTCAAGACCAATATATTGCTACCAAAGGGGAAGTCTGCGTTGCAAAGTGTCCTTTGGATCAGGTAACATGTGATTGTCCATAAAATAACTATTCCTGTGTAAGCTCATCATGTTTTGCATGTTTGGCTTTTATATCTTTACCAGTGAAGGCTGCTAATTAGAGATTACTTTATTGTGGTTGGATTGTGGTAGTAACTAGTTTCCTGACATCTGGAACTCATATTTAGGGTACTGACTTCCTGCAAAAAAGTTTACTTTTGTGTGTTTATGTACTTGAACCCCATAAGTGCTGTATGTCCTACTGTTGCCTTAAGAATGTGTGTGTTTTTAACAAATCTAGATTACTGTAGTTAGAACAGTTTGGAATATGATTCTGCTCAATTAAGGAAGTTATTCTTCATTTCTCACCTAGCTTTTCTGGTTGCATTTCCATAGCCACATGTAGTGTCTGTTTCCCTTCCCACCCCTTTTTTTTCATTTCTGCCCCTTTTTCTCCATTACTAGCAGATTCTTGACTTATTATTCAGTAACCAGGGTCTGTAGGAGCAGAATTTCACCTTCACTGCAGTAAACACTACAGTGGGTTGTGTTCATTTAAATCACTTCAGAATTTGTCAGTGCCTTTGATAAACAAACCTGATAAAGTAAAGCAAACTGTGTGGTGTCCTTAAAAAGATTATGGTTTATTCCCACACAGACCTGGAATAGAGCACTGGTAAAGGATGTGGATATATTGCAAAAGAAATCACAAGTATTCTATATAGATTATGGAAATGAAGAAGATATTCCACTCACCTGGATTAAAGCTTTGCACAAAGACATTGAACTGTTGGTTCCTCCATGTGTAAGTTCTCTTTACCTGACTCTGACTGAGGTATTTTAAATGAATAGCTCTAAAGTGAGTGTAACTTATGTCTCAGTGTAACTGTCACTGTAATATTTTGTGTTCAGTGAAAGTGATACATGAAAACTGCTATGCTACATGAAGTTCACCCTCTGAAATGTTTCCTGTCTACTCCATAGGGGTGAGGAAGGCTGTTTAGCTTTTTTCCTTCCTAGTTCCAGAATTCTTGGGTTCTGAGCTGATAAGAAAAACCCTCCAGGGCACTTAGGTCCACACCTCCTGTGTATGCTTTAGACCAGTCTCACCTCTGTGCCTGGCAAAATCTTGGAGCAAATTCTCCTGGAAGGCATGCTAAGGCACATGAAAAACAAGGCGGTGCTTGGTGACAGCCAGCATGGCTTCACTAAGGGGAAATCCTGCCTGACCAATTTGGTGGCCTTCTGTGATGGGGCTACAGAACTGATGGACAGGGGTAGAGCAGTTGACGTCATCTACCTGGACTTGTGCAAAGCGTTCGACACTGTCCCACACGACATCCTTGTCTCTAAATTGGAGAGATGTCAATTTGATGGGTGGACCACTCGGTGGATGAAGACCTGGCTGGATGGCCGCACGCAAAGAGTTGTGGTCAATGGCTTAATGTCCAGCTGGAGACCAGTAATGAGTGGTGTCCCTCAGGAATCGGTGTTGCGACTGGTCTTGTTCCACATCTTTGTTGGTGACATGGACAGTGGGATTGAGTGTGCTCTCAGCAAGTTTGCCGATGACACCAAGCTGTGTGGTTCAGTTGATATGCCGGAGGGAAGGGATGCCATCCAGAGGGACCTCGACACGCTTGTGAGGTGGGCTGATGCCAACCTTATGAAGTTTAACCATGCCAAGTGCAAGGTCCTACACCTGGGTCGGGGCAATCCCAGGCACGGCTACAGGTTGGGCAGAGAAGAGATTCAGAGCAGCCCTGCGGAGAAGGACTTGGGGGTGTTGGTCGATGAGAAACTTAACATGAGCCAGCTTCAGTGCGCTCGCAGCCCAGAAAGCCAACTGTATCCTGGGCTGCATCAAAAGGAGCGTGACAGCAGCTCAAAGGAGGTGTTCCTGCCCCTCTACTCTGCTCTTGTGAGACCTCACTTGGAGTATTGTGTGCAGTTCTGGTGTCCTCAACATAAAAAGGACATGGAACTGTTGGAACAAGTCCAGAGGAGGACCACGAGGATGATCAGTGAACTGGAGCACCTCCCATATGAAGATAGGCTGAGAAAGTTGGTGCTATTGAGCCTGGAGAAGAGAAGGCTGCGTGGAGACCTCATAGCAGCCTTCCAGTATGTGAAGGGGGCCTATAAGGATGCTGGGGATGGACTCTTCATTAGGGACTGTAGTGATAGGACAAGGGGTAACGGGTTCAAACTTAAAACAGGGAAAGTTTAGATTGGATATAAGGAAGAAGTTCTTTAAGGGTGATGAGGCACTGGAATGGATTGCCAAGGAAAGTTGTGAATGCTCCATCCCTGGCGGTGTTCAAGGCCAGGTTGGATAGAGCCTTGGTTGACATGGTCTTGAATGAGGCATCCCTGCCCATGGCAGGGGGGGTGGAATTAGATGATCTTAAAGTCCTTTCCAACCCTATTCTATGATTCTGTACTAGAGGAAGGAAAAGGAAACATTCTTCTTGCTTGTTTTAATCTGGGCTTGTACAGTAGGAAAAATGGCTTCTAGCTTGGGAAGACTTAATTTGGAGTAAGGACAGCTATTGGTCTAAGTTCATTGCCATACTATGTGAATGTCTTCCATTATTACATAGATGTTCCAGCTTTAATTTGTGAGTTAAATTGGTATGTTTAGCTATACACGAAGAAGGATAGAGAAGCATTCTTCCAATCAGTGACAACTATGACTGTCTGCTCTTGGATATCTATCGGATATCAACTATGACTATCTGCTAGTTGTTAATAACTTATTCAGATGACTTTCTGCTGGGTCCATAAAAGATTTGGAGAGCTGTTTAAATCTTTGCTTAAAGCCCTCAGTGTCTGTTGAGGGCAAGTTAGGTCATATGTGGTGGTCATATGTGATGTGTGATACAAAAATGCCTTACATAAGACAGTATAAATAGTGTGAGAATAGGAGGAAATGTAGCTTACAGTTTGGATGTACCTTCCTCATTCTTAACTCTCCTGTAAAGAATTTAGTTGAATTGATAATGCTTCAAATTCCAACAGCAGCTTTAACTTTTATGTGCAAGGTGGTATTTTTAAGAGCCCTAATTATTCACTTGCTTTTTCTACAGGGCAAACAGCCCCCATCCCCTCTTGTTCTAATTGCAATTCTTTTCAGGCCATTAGGTGTTCCTTTGCTAATTATGATCCAAAAGAAAAAGGGTGGAATGAAGATGCTGCCAGATTTTCTTCTCAGCTCATAGGAAAATACTGTTCAGTAACTGTTGTTGACATATTACAGGAGGAAATGATGTTGAGTTTTGCTGTAGAAGTTGTTATTCCGGATTCTGGTGAGTACTTGGTAGTATAGTCGGGCGGGAAAGCCCAAATGCAAATGATAAGTATTGTGTGTTCACTTTCCTTCCGCCTGCCCAGTGCCTTTAAAAGAGGAGTTTTTTCTTGTTTTCCTCCTTTATTCTTTTGCTTTAATAGATGCAAAATTGGGACCATGTTGTTCCTTTTATCACATGCATTTTTAACTCTTTAAAAATTAGTGTCAGTTTCCATTTCCACTAAGGATTTCACCAGCTTTTGTTCTATTTTGTACATGCTCACTAATGGCAAAGCAATGTCACTTGCCAACCTCTTGGAGAGAAGATCACGAAAAAACACCACTTCATTCATGAATGTGATTTTCTATGGAATGTTGCATGTGCCTATTCCATGATTTTACAAGCAACTTAAACACCTGTATTCAGGCTTTCGGTTGGAAATGACTATATAGAAAGCTTGGAATACTGTTTCATGCATCAGAAATGGAATATGGAATAGCTAAGAAACTCAGGATTTCTTTGTAAACCTTGGTAACTCATTGCATGCTGAGTGTTGTAAATATGGAGGTAAGTTATGAATCCTTGTGTCTGAAAAGCTGTATCAGTCTGCCATGACTTTGAGTACATAGTCATTGTTACTGCCTAGCTCATTTAATATAGTCACTCCTGGAGCTGGGAATGTCTTCAGAAAACTCAAGTAGTTGGATTACTCTGAAATTACTTTTATTTTGCATCCTAAGCACATTAAATGTTCAACAAATAAGTAGAGCATGCTCACTTTGTGATAGGGGTATAGGTCAGGCTCAGAAGATGATTCTGAAATGAAACTAAGCCATGGCCATCTTGCATGGTAAATAGCTTTTGTTTCTTACATCTGTATTTTAGGAGACTTCCTAGCTAAATTACCTTTAGAAACAAAGTCTGATATAACTACAGGAACTGATGCTGAAGGAGGAGACTCTTCAAGAGGTAAGCAAGCAAATCAAACCTCTTAGTAAGAGAAGGAACAAAAAAATCGGGGAATTTTAGGTCCTTCCATGTCACATGATACTCTGAAAGTAGTGAATATTCTAGCTGTTCACCAATGTCTTATTTAAAAGCACTGGCTAGCGAAGCTTCCTTCAGTTCACTAGTGACAGTAGCACATATGCTTTTTAATAGCATAAAGCACTTGTTTAGTGATGATCATAGAATGGATTGGGTTGGAAAGGATCTTAAGCTCATCTAGTTCCAGCACCCTGCAATGGGCAGGGATGCCTCATTAAACCATGTTGCCCAAGGCTCTGTCTAACCTGGCCTTTGAACACTGCCAGGGATGGAGCATTTACCACTTCTTTGGGCAACCCGTTCCAGTGCCTCACCACCCTCACCGTAAAGAACTTCTTACTCATATCTAACTGAACTTCCCCTGTTTCAGTTTAAACCCATCACCCCTTGTCATATCGCTATACTCCCTGATGAAGAGTCCCTCTCCAGCATCCTTGTAGGTCCCCTGCAGATATTGGAAGGCTGCTCTAAAGTCTCTACACAGCCTTCTCTACTCCCATCTGAATGTGTGAGAATTATTAGCTCACATTTCAATGGCTAATTCAATTTCATGGCTAAGATGACAAGAGCCTTCAAAGTCCAAAGAGTTAGGAAAAAGAATAACCTGCTTCAGCATATTTAAATTTTCAGTCATCCAACTTTTCATCAGCAACTTCCTTTTTTTGTTGTTTGGGTTTTTCTGTACAGTGTCAGAAAACCATTCGAAGAAAAGTAAAGCAAAAATACCTCAAGATGAAGAACATCTTCGCTGTGCTCATTCAGTTCCAGAGGATGTCTTTGTATGTGTCGGAGATGTGTTTTCTGCTATGGTTTCTGGCATGCAAAGTCCAGAAGACTTTTTCTGTCAGCCAGTACGCAACTGCCGTAAGTGCCAGTGGGATTCAGGATACCTAGTGTGGTATTCTGGTTTCTCAGTAGAGTGGCTGGAGGGAGGTGTTGCTGCTCTTGTGGTTTGACCTGAAATGATGATTCCCTGTAGCTTTAGGCCATGCCTCAATCACTTAAGAGCCATGGTGCTGTGTAGGATAGATTTGGGCAGCGTTAGCCTGTGAGGTTATAATATGTGGGCAGTATGAGTAGTGCAAAATAAAGAGATGATGTGGTGTGGATTTCAGCAATCCAAAGTCAGTTTGTATCGTAAGGACTTAATATTAAATATATTGTCTCACATGTGCTAGAAATGTGTTTCTAATTACTTTGTTTAATCCTATAATACCTTGTTGCTTTATCACTGGAGGGAAGTGTTTCCTTAAAGGCTGGCTTCATGGCCTGACCTTTGTTACATAGTGTGGTGAGAATATCTGAGTATGAGAAGGTCAGATTGGAGTGCTCAAACCTACTTTGGTGTCATCTGATATGGTAAGACGTAAGACTGTGAGTAACACAATAGTGCGTCAGAGTGCTAGGCTGCAGAGACTGCTGGTGCCTCACAGTGCCCATAAACAGATGTCTGGGGGAGAATAAGAGCAGAATAAGTTTGTGGGATGTGACCTCCTAATGCTGTCCAAGCCAATGTTTGTGTGTTTTCAGCTAAAAGGGATTTTGCAGCTGGATGTGATCTGGTGTGTCTCCTACACTGAATTTCTCTTCTGTGTTCTTGTGCAGCCTTTGAATTCTGGGTAGACTTAATGCATAGCATGTCCTTTGGCAAGAAGTGACCTTATCAACTGTGTTTTGTCTGAAGAGCTGTCTCTTTGGTTTCTTTCTAGTATGCTTACAGTTTCCATTTTCAGTTCCTACTGGCTTCAGTCTTTTTCCTATATTGACTGTTTTTCCCTGTTCATTCTCTTTAACACTGTGATTCCTCAGGCTCACATGAGGGCTAATTCTGATTTTTCCTGATTGAATGAAGAGTCCTGGTCTCATCACTATTTTGGTATTACATTAAACATTATGTGAAAAAAATCTCCATTATACTACAAAATCTTCTTTGATCTTAAGATCTATGTACTTTTGTAATAATTACAACATAGTGTATGTTCCAAACCTCTCTATATTTTAACATTAGGTCAACTTGCTGAGCTTCAAGTGTCTCTTAATGAACACTGTGACAAACTTCCCAGTAGTCCAGCTTTCCGTCCTCCTGTTGGGCACGTGTGCTGTGCCCAGTTCACAGGTAAAAATGGAGTGAAAATATGGCTCTTATGTCACTTTATTTGAAAAATGTCATTATAATTATGTTTAGAAATATTTCATAGAGTTTATTTTATTGTTTGGTTTTAGCTGTGGATAGCATTTGGTAATAATGTAAAGAAATTATTAATAGAAAATGATGACATCTAGAAAATACTAGTTTAAAAAATTTTAGACTTAAATTGGTGCCTTCATTGTCCAAACTCTTTACACGGGATTAATTTTTGTATATAGGAGCTTTTTAAGAGACCATGAAAGAAATTTGGGGGTTTCTATGTTGGTGAGCACTATTTCCTGTGGCTGGAAATAAACACAGGCCCCCAAAGGAGAGACAGAAGAAATGGGCTCATTATATCTAATGATGGTGCTCTGGTAGATAACTTCTCAATGTTGTTTAGTGAAGACCTGATAGTCCTGAGTTGTATGTTGATAAATTAGGTTCTATCTGACAGTGATCGCTGATGTCCACGTTTTACAAGCCTCACGATAAAATTGAGCCTTGCCTAAACATAGGCAAATCCTCTGCATAAAGCAGTGTTTTGTGCTAAGAACTGGTAAGTCTATATGAAAGACATACCTTTTATTGACTGGAATCTGAAGTCCTGTTTGCCTGAAGGCAGTAAAGTGAAGATGAATCTTTCTTCCTCACAGATCATTGTCCTACTCATCAGCTTTTAACAAGAAAAAAAGCTGCTCTTACGCCTTTTTTTGTTGCTCAGAAATGTTGCTGCTGTTACTTTGTGATTGATAAACATTCCTGGTCATTTATTTCTTTCTGTCTCCTGTAGCTTTGCTGCTTTGAACAAATAGTTGCGGAACTGAACAGATAAACTGAAATAAATGGGGTTTTTTTTATGTTCTGATAAACAATAAGCTGTCTTGGCATTTGAATGGGTATGGGTTTCAGGTGCCTAGCTAGGAAAAGCTATGAGATCAGTAACTCAGATATCATGATAAACTTGACTAAGCTTGTATTTCTGTTCCTCACATCTTTCAATTGAATTCAAATACTGAAATTATTAGATCTGTGGTTTTGCTTTTGAATTGCATGTCATTGTGAAAATCTGAGAGACTGCTGTTTGTTTAAATGTATTTAACTTAGCACTACATCCATATAATGTAACCAGTTCTTTGTTGCAATATGTATTTGTGAAGGGGGGGATGTCTTTATGGAAAGATAAGTTTGCAACACTGAAGTTGTGCAAGGGGTGATGGATGTTGCATCATCCATTCACCTTTTGTGAAGGCCTGTATGAACTGTAATGCTGTTGGTTTATGTAGAAATTGATGGTGTATTTTTATATTGGTCTACCCAAAAGATCATTCTGTGCTCAGAAGTTAAACTACAAAGAACATTTGTATCTTCCTTTCAGAAGACAATTGTTGGTATCGTGCTGCTGTTGTAGCATATGTCTCTGAAGAGGCTGTTGTGGCAGAGTACATAGATTATGGTAATTCTGAAGTTCTTCCACTAACTAGACTTCGTCCTGTGATTCCAAGATTAATGGACCTGCCAGCTCAAGCCATAAGGTGTACCTTAGCAGGTATGGGATAAATTAACAGTTTCAAACTGGATAAAGGCAATATAAGTGGGGTGGGGTTTCATAACGATCACATCTGCAGTATCTTCTGTTGAAATATGGGGAAGGATAGAGATAACAGAAGGTGTTATTTCCTGAATTCTTAATTGTGGCACATCTACACAATGGGATAAGTCTTTCCTAATGTATCTGATGGTCTGCAGTTATATGGCTGGCAAATATATGGCTGTGTTATATTAACATACCTGTTAGGTTTTGCATGTGCTTTTGTTCTAAGCAAAATTCAGTCATCTACTGGATTGTGGAATTCTTTAATCTGTGTGCTTATAATGCTGCAGGAGAAGCTACAATTCCATTTTATATCTTGCAGTTCAGAACTGTATCTCTGTTGTGTGTTGTCTGTCTCGTCCTCCGCTGGCTCTAGGGCAAATCTGGTGAAACTACCAGTAGACTTCTCTCTGTAGGCTTGTAAAATGTGTCAAATTATAGAAGGGATGTTAACACTTTGTAGTTCATCCTTCTGTCTTAAGCCAGGATCATAATTTGGTTTTTGACATACTTGTTTAACCTACTGTTGGAAATTGTGTATTTTCTGTTTGTTCCCATCACTCTGCAAAATAATCCTCCCCTTTGATTCTATGCCCTTCCTTTAGAATACTCAATGTCTTATCCTTTCTTTATGATACTTGACATTTAATCTGCTTTTCATTTGTTTTATAAAGTCAGGAAGCTAGAATATGCTGCTCAGACTTCAGAAGGTAAACATGAAACACTGGTTCCCTTGTGGGTAGAGATATAACCAGTGCATATGGAATATGACCTAAACAAATCTCTTTTCTGGGACAAACCATGATGCCTATAGAGAATGAGCGTTCTAAGATGAAAAAAGGTCCTAAACACAACATGGACACAAAGAACTGATCAGACAAGATGTTTTCTGATAAGACTTAAACTTTACTGCTGTATAAAATATCCTTATGGAAGGCAACTTCTGCCGATCTATTACTATAAAGTTCTGGTTATAACTTGCATTTTAGCCATAAATTTAGTAGCATAAAGAGTAAACGTTTAAGGAGGAAGAAGCTTAGAGGAGCAGATACATTGGCTGAGAGATGGTTAAGGTTCTTCAAAACTGTATGTTGCAAGTCTTTGGGTCTCATGACTACACTTCTTAAATGTTCATACTAAGGAAGTATTAAGCCTGAATTTATGCTTCTATTTGAGTAGTAGGCTAATTGTACATGATCTTTGTCTTTTTATTAAATCCAAGTACTCTAAAGTTCAGAATCTAAATAACTAGGTTTAGAATCTTCTTACAACCATGGAGAGTGAGGTGAGTCACTTGATACATCAGCTGCGTAATCTTTTGTTTTAAACAGTGTTTAATAATTCTGTGAAATATGCTCTTGAGAATAACTCTGTAAAATATGTTGCTGACATGTTGAGACTTGGACTGCCCTCAGAACCTTTCCATACTCTGTCACTTTTTAGGTGTAAAGCGACCATTAGGAGGGTGGACCTCAGAAGATACTTGTTTTATGAAACAACTGGTGAAAGACAAAGTGTTCACAGTAAAAATAGTGGGTAAACACAGTTACAGATCTGTGGTGGAGCTTGTAGATGCGTCGGTTACTCCAGCAATAAATGTATCAAGCCATCTCATAGAGAGAGGCTGCAGAGCTGAAGAACCAAGAACGGCCTTGCCAGCGATTGGGATGAATGATGTTAAGCAAGCAAATGGTGAGTACAGGCATGTCCTGCTGAACTGGCATTATTTAACCTCCCTGCTACAGTGGGTACAAAGAATGCAAGTTCTTAACTGGTAAGAACTTTTCAGCCTGGCTCATGAAGTCTGGCTTTCACAGTGGATGCCAGACACTCTAGGCTCAAGTCTTAAAATGCCTGTCAGTTATTTTTGCATGCTGCTGCTTACCACAAACTGTCACAAACTTGGCAGCTGTGCAAAATAAAAGAAGATTTAATAATATGCTTAATGGAGGAAATTATGGCTTCTCCAATGTGCCATCATTTAGTTTTCATGTGATCTGTTCTACAACTTGCGTTAAATAATAAGCTTTTTTCAGGTACTGGAGTATAATATACAGTGTAAGTTTCTGCAACCAGTCTTTCTCTCTGTGTTCTTTTTGTTGTTCTTTGTAATCTTTTGTTCTTTTTCTTGTCCTTAGATTATTTCCAGTACTCTCAGTGACAGATTTTCCCCTCTTTTATGCCCCCTCCCATGTTTCCCAGAGTCCTTCTTGCTTTACCACTAGCCTGTACCTCTTTGTGTTGATTACTGTTCCCTGCTCATGTATGGCTTGCCGTTGATCAAGTACATTAAGCAACTAGCACATTTCCCTTACTTTACTTTATTCTGCAAAGAGGGTCTCCTTGGTAATGAATCTGTTGGATTATTTATAACAAGAAATCCAAGGACATAAATGAGCATTCAGGATGTATAATTTTTTCCTGTAAAAATTTTCTCTTCCTTTCTTTTCATCTCTGTCCTCTTTAGAGGACACAGCAAAGAAAAGCATTTGCAAGTGGAATAAATTAACTCTGAAACAAACAGTCGATGTCATAGTGTGCACGCTGTACAGTCCTGGAGAATTCTACTGTCATATTTCAAATAACAGTGGTAAGTTTATTCAGCTTTTTTCTTTCTGCTGGTTTATTTGCTTCCTAATTGTCATTTATTGTAGTTCTAATGCGTTATGGTTTCAAGTGAGCTTGTTGCACGAAAACTTACCTCTGAAGTTTTGGTCTAAGAATACAAGTGCAATATTGGAGAAGTTGGGTGATGGTATGTAGTGACTCTGAGACTGAAATCTGAAGATGTTGAAGATAAACAGTTAAATGCAACTTAAAGAATGTAGAAAAAAGTGAGAAGAGCTACTATATGATTCTGTGATTATATAACCAAGGCAATGGAGAGATAAACAGAAGATGGCAAATAAGAGGTTTCCTGTGCCCATGAAATATTTACTGGTGCTCTCCTCTAGTACTCTGTCCTATTCTAAGTTAAAAAAACCTACAGAGATTCAAAAGAAATAACATGAAAATAAGAATTCAGCTTTTGAGACTTGACTTCCCCTTGGATAAGCTGAAAAAGAAACCCAAATAATCTTGTTCTGCTATCCTTTATAAAGACTTTGAATAGCCACTGGCATTTTAACCTACTAAAAGACCTGCATGATGAAATTCAGTGGCTGGAAGTGGAAGATAAATGCATTCAAACCATAGATAAGGCAGATCTTAAAGGGAGAAAGGTTTGTTCTTTGACTATTTCTAGGGATAGTATAGATTCATGGCTTCTCACCTTTCAAACACGACTGACTTCCTCTCTAGAAGTGATGCTATAGAGCAGGCTAAAGGACTTGTTCTAAAAAATACAGAAGCAAGTAGGATGAGATTCTGTAATCTGCCGTATGCATTGGCTGAACTAGATAATGCCAGTGGTTGTAAAATATACTTTAGATTTTGGAGTGGAGGACGCTTGCGGGATTAGCAGAGAGAATTGCTGACTGAAGTAATTTGTCGGAGAAAAATCAGCTATCTCACCTCTTCCTGCTATTAAGTCTGTCTGGTAGGTGAAATGACTCAGTGTCAACAGTTATTTCTTCATGAAGTTCTAAAATTCACTGAAATCTCCCATCAAACCTTTAAGAAAGCTGCACAGCAAACACCATTGATCAAGTCAAGGTATTTTGTTGATCTCATCTTTAATTTTCTTTCTTTCAGAGTTGCATGCTCTAAACTTACTTAACAAATCACTGTCTGAATACTGTCAGAAAATGCCACCAAATGTTTTTAAGCCTGAAAATGGAGAACCTTGCTGTGCTTTTTTCTCTGGTAAGTAACAGACTAAAATATCTTTGTTTTTACAGGGTGAACATAAAGCAAAAAAATGTAGTTTTAATTTATTACAAGGATGCTGGAGATGGACTCTTCATCAGGGGCTATAGTGATAGGACAAGAGGCAGTGGGTTCAAACTGACACAGGGAAAGTTCGGATTAGATATAAGGAAGTTCTTTACTGTGAGGGTGGTGAGGCACTGCAATGGGTAGTCCGAAGTAGTGGTGAATGCTCCATCACTGTCAGTGTTCAAGGCCAGGTTGGACAGAGTGTGGGTGACATGGGCTAGAGTGAGGCATCCCTGCCCATGGCAGAGGGGTTGGAACTGGATGATCTTAAGGTCCTTTCCAACCCAAACCATTCAATGATTCTATGAATTGGCAGAGTATAGCAAAGAATTGGATTGAATTATTAGAAGCTAAATGCTGGTAAACCTACTAAATGTACTAAGTAATTTATTTTTTCTCTTAATTAGAAGATGGTTACTGGTACCGTGCCCTGGTGCAAAATGTTTGTTCAGGTGAAACTGTTAAAGTGTGCTTTGTGGACTATGGAAACGTGGAGGAGGTACCACTGGATAAAATACGGCAGATCTCATCCTCGTTCCTAAAACTTCCATTTCAAGGAATTAAATGCTGGCTCTCAGGTGGATTTTTCATATGGATTCTTTCTCTTCTAAGAGCTATTGCATTTAGAGACTTGCTGCTCTGTGGGGAGGAGGTGGTGACATGGTCTGTACTTCACAATACTCTTTTTTTGGAGGCGTGTGGGTTTTATTTGTTTGGTTTTTAATGTGTGTCTGTTGCTTCCAGCCTCTGGAAATTGTGGGAACTGTTGTTTTAGCCTTACTACACAGCAGACTGGCATTTAACAGAGAGATGGTGGCTCTTCCCTGAGCTTCTGACAGTGCTGTGGAGCGATCTGCATGGAGGTTACTTACTGATTCACCAGTCAAAGGGAACTTGTCATTTAGTTCTGCTTCATCTGCAACACTTACTAACTTTTGGTTGTTGGCCTTGCTAGGAATAAATGTGCTTTTGTGTACAGAACTTAATTATTTCTCAAAACTTTTGCAGGCAAAGGAGCTCATCTGTTTTTGTGAAGCAGATTGGCTTTTCAGTTCTCACAGATGTTTTATTTGATTCCTGCAGAGTTTTGCACCGTACTGCTGTTTCTCAGTCTTCTACCAGTTCTCTGCCTCTTCCTTTTCTGTACCAAATCACTCAGAATTCTAGAGTTACTCTGTTTTCCTAATGTAGTCTATTTGACTTAAAACCAGAAAGAAACATGGAAACAGGAAAAAGCTCAAAACCACACTTTGACAAAGTGGGTTTTGCTGGTTTGGGGGGGGGGGTTGTCTCTTAAAACATTTGTTTTTTCTGCTGTTTTGACAAAGTGGTTATATTAAAGTGATTCATAAACAGTCTTAACAGTTGTTGCTTGTGCTAAGGCACAAGGATTTACTTGGTAAAATATCATAAAATGTAGGAAACAAAGCTTGAGAGTCCTGCAGAAATGCCTGCTTTTAGAAGAAAGGAGGAAGAGGGAGACCAGTTAACAGGATGAAGTAGTGTGTATCCCTAATGTAGTAAAAGTAGCCTTGGAATTTCAAATTATCTTTAAAAAGAAAGGTGGGGGGGAGGGTAAAGGAAAGAAAATGTTCAAGAAAATCACTTAATGAAGGTATTTTGAAAAGTTCTTCTGTTTCCTAGGGATAAAGCCTGGTAACAGCAAATGGACTCCAGAAGCTACAGCAAGATTTCATACCTACGCTGCAGGGATGAAGCTTCAAGCCAGAGTAACTTCCCTTTCCATTGATGGGGCGGGTGTAGAGCTTATTGATAATTCCACAGGTTGTCCTAAAGTGATCAATGAGTTACTAACTTCTGAAAAACTGGCTGTAAAGGAAGTTCTACAAGAAAAAAATAAGCTTCCAAACAAGTCTGTTGACAAGAAAGGTAACTAAATGAATGGTAACTTTTAGATTGCACAAGAAACTTCAGCATTCCAGTCTTTAACCACAATCTTGCCATTCAGCTATAGTTAATATCAATAATAACCATGCATAGTTTTGATTATATTGTTTTTACAGTTAAACACAAGCCGCCCTGCAGGTGGCATTATAGACAGAGAAAGAGAAAAATAACTGGGTTTGTCCTAAATGAGTGCTATTTGAATATTTAATAGTAGAGATGTACAGGTCTGCTATGACAAACTTTTCCCATGTTTACTTTCCAATATCTTCTTTTTCTGAGGTGTTTTTTACTTCTGCTACTTGTATGCTATTAGTTTATGAACAGCAAATGAAGCAAGAGTTTACCCTTTTTTAGATTTCTCTTCTTGAAGTGAAGACATGCAGTTGTCTCTAAAATTCAAAAGATACTCTGTAACAGTTACTTATGCTATGTCTGTGCTTGGAGGGAAGTGATACACTGCATTTTCTTACTGTTAGAAACCTCACTTGGGCACTGGAAGTCGATCAAATTGGCTATAGATGAAACCGTGTCTGTCTGTGTAACAGAAGTTGTGAGCCCAGACTTGTTCTATGCTGTACCAGTTAAAGCTGAAGGTAAGAAAGTGTTCACTGTTCCTAATACCAGTCAGAAGTCCCTGTTGCAAGCTAGTTCATAAAATGGATGCCTGTAGTGAACTGAACCTTGTGGAAGTGTAGCTTGGACAGTAGAAATATAAAGAAAATACCAAAGGTGGAAGCAGAGGAGCTTAAAAGTAAGTATTCTTTTCATTATACCCAAATGTGGTTAGTTATTAAATTGCTTTTATTTTCTGTAGATCAACTACATAGGCAGTTGATTGAACTACAAGACTATTGTAAATCTTGTATTAAGGAGCCCTTCAAACCAAAACCGGGTGAAGCCTGTTGTGCCAGGTTTTCAGGTGAGGCAGTCTTTTGTTATTTCCTTGACCAGTGTTAAACACAATTCTTGCCTTTGCTTTAGAAAAAGGACAACTGCCGACTTGAAAGTGCCAACTCTTAATTCTGCTCCAGAGGGTAGCCTGGCTGCATCTTTAGGGCAAGGAAACCATCTGACAGTCTAAAAAAATAAGGAATAGGTTGTGCCCTGCAAGGTGCCTGGAGCTTTAAGAGGAAAGAAAGCTAGTTACTGTTTAAACTGAAATTGGTGTTTGAGTCACAGGGACATGAGATTTATAGCAGAGCAGTAGTGCACTTGTATCTATACAGACTCACTTCTGGTTTGTGGGTCCCTGGGTGTGTATTTTGTTGATGCAACTGTGACACTGGCTGTGACAACTGATCGTTCAGCCTTGTGCTAACCCTGAACTGCTTGCCACACTTAACGCTTCAAGTCAGAAGTATTCTTAAGTAAGGGAACTTAACTGAGTTAGTCTTTCAGAAGAGGGGATGCTCTGCTAGATTATTAGCTCAATATTTTAAAAGAGGAGTGTTGGCTCGTAACTATTACAAGTTGACTGCATGTGGGTTGTTAGAGGAGATCTGGCTAAGTGCTAAAAATGAATTTGGTTGTTAGATCAGATAGCAGCTCCTGGGAAACAGGATAGGTGAACTAAAGTACTAGGCAGACAACAAGAGCATGCCTAAGTGTTTGACAGTTGGGTTTAACTTCCACTGATTTCTGCATTATATTTTGACTCTTCAGGATAACTGAGGGAAAATGTTGAGAGTTTTCTCTTTTTTTAATTTTGGTTATTCTGAGATGCAATATATGTTGGAAGAGTAAGAAGCTGGTAATACAGTGTGCAGATATCCTTAAAGTCTTATAGTGAAAATCATATCTATTTATAGTACAGCAATCAGAAGCTTGTTCTGTGGGCTTGCTACTTGTCAAATGGCCTTTTCTATGTATCAGAGTATTTAAAAATGCCTGGAAGGTTATATAGAGTCCTGTTTTCTTGATGAGCTGTGTTTTGTAAGATTGTACGTCGTGTGATTCTTGTCTTAATCTTTTTCAGGTGATGGCCGTTGGTACAGAGCTGTTGTTCTGAAAGCTTTTTGGTCTGTAGTGGAAGTTCTGTATGCAGACTATGGGAACAAAGAAACTTTACCACTTTCAGAGGTGCTGCCGATCACTGATTCCTACTTAAAGCTGCCATTTCAGGCAATTACATGTTCACTTGCAGGTAACAAAATATACAGAAAAACACCCCCAAAAAACCTGACTGGTTTTCTTGAACATTATAAATCTGTACCTATTCTGATGATCGTGTTAATTCCTTAATTCTGATAAACAATATGATGATCTACTGAAATAGAGGTAATCTGTGAAAGCTGTTTCAGAAATTATGGTTTTAGTTAATTATCTGTAGAATCTAAGCTATTTATGTTAGGAAAATTTAGCAGCATCGTACTTTCAAAAGCAGTGATAGCATTATGTGTAAGATTCAAGTCACATCATAAAGGAATTCAGTATAGAACAAACTTGATTGCTTTTGGGTTTTTTTGCAGGAATTGAGAAATCTGAGCAGCCTCCAGTATTACGAGTTGACCAGTTGAAAGAAATGTTATTGAATAAATGTGTCACGATTACAGTGAAAGGGATTAATGGAAATGTTAATCTAGTAACAGTGGAGAAACTTTGGGAAAACGACAGTCTGAAAGTAGCTGTAACAAAAGGTTTGGTCAAATCCAGCAGTGCTGAAAGCTTACGCACTGAACGTCAAGGTACACAATTACTTCAGATTACTGAATTTGAAGAACTGTGGGCACATGAGATACCCAAGTGGCTTTTGCTGCTAAAAACTGTAGAGAATTCCACGTCACCCCCTTAAATTAGGGAAGCGATGTCCATGTGTGTATTGCTCATTCACTTGCTTTGTTGTTTTTTTTTGTAGGCAATGCATGTGGGACCAAATGCTGCTGCACAGAATTAAAAATACAAGTAAGATTCAGTCCAAGCAACACTCTTCTACATTTCCAGGATTTAAAAGAAACCCCATGTGGGATACAGATGGGAGTAGGGAGATAATTGCTAACATTGAAGATGTGCAAAGTGAATATCCCAACACTTGTTCTCAATTTGTTTTACAAGTGGTAATAATTAGAGCACCCTGAAACTGAGGGAGGATAGTGCATAGATCACACACACTCCATTAGTCTATTTTGCCACATGCACAGCTCTCTTCTTTTCCTAGAGTATATAGGCTCAGGAGGGTTAGTTTTGTCTGCTGCGTAAAGGTAGTTGTGGTGTTTCGCATAAACTGTGTCACTTGGACAAAGGGCAGCTGGATTTTTCCAGTAATATGACAGTGTTTTGCTGTGGTTGCAGCTTGGCAGACAGCTGGACTTGTAAGAAAAGTATTACAGTGTGTATTTCAGGTAGCAGAGATTAATACTGTGCGCCACAGTTTCAGTCATGGAGCTAGGACTGAGAACCTGAGTTCAGAATACTGGAATCTGTAAGAGTTTTTGCCAGTTGCTGTATTGTCTCTTTATACTTACGACATATTCCTGTAATTTTGGACAGCTTTCTGGTTTTAAGCTTTCTCATAATTTTAAGTTAGGCTATTCATGAAAAATTAGAACTTTAGCTTACTAGAAGTATCTTAATGTATACCAGAAAAAATACATCGGCCTTTCGCAAAGTGAGGATCTTTGTCAGAGGAATGAGGAAAAAACTTGAATTTTAAAGATGGGAACTCCTTTCAGGTGTGGTTCAAACTTCCCCCTCTCATCCCAGCCAGTGTCAGCAAGGTCAAAAGCAGAAACATGCACTGTGATATTTTTGGAGGTAGGAAAAGTGTTTCTGGTCAACGTCATTTAGACCTTTACTGCTTTGGAGTAAGCATTGCTATCAGGAGTTTAGTGGCAGAAAGGCCATGCTGTTCCTGAATGTAGTTCATTTGGCTGTCCCACTGTAGGTAGCTGGAGCTCCTTTTCCCTTTGCCCTCTACATCTATTTGGTCTTCCAGTTAGATCTAGCTAATGTCTTCTGACTTCAATATGAGCTTTCTGTTTTCTGTTATCCTACTGTATAAGTTTCGCTCACTGTCATGACAGAGGAAGATAGGACAGGCGATTCCAATATAACCCAAACCATCAGGAAATAGACATGTGTGAATAACCGATTTGAGTATTTCATCACTATGGTTCAAGGAAGCTGCTGCTTCGGGGGAAAAAGGGGAACAATGGTAGGGGGAAGTCAGCTACAATTCTACTGGCTTTTCACACGTCCAGAAGGTTTTATAGCAGAAAGGAATTGTATATTCATTGAACTAATACGGGATTTAGCAGAGTTCTGTAGGTTTAGGAAGTATCATAATATGAAATCAGCACTTTAAAAGACAAATCTTATGTTTCTGTTTATTCCACAGCTTAAAAAGCATGAACAGATCCTACTCTTCCTTTTAAACAAGTATGGGAATCCAGATGGATTCAATGAGATGAAAAAACTGTTGGAACACTAAGTCTCTGACATGCCATTCGCTTCTACATACACCAGGTTGCTGCGGTTCCTATTTTGGAAGAGCCAAGTGTATTCATCAGCTTGAAAATGAGTAGCTCTATAGGAATTCTTCTGTTAAAGTACCTGTATTTATCTGTATGCTGGGATTGTTGTTGTGAAATACGTAGCTTGAAGGATTTCAAAGCCACGAGCTAAAATTAATGTTCTGGTTTTGCTTCATACAACCATGTGCTGCTGGTTTTGCTTTCATTTTGCTGTTGAATGCACATAACTCTTGAGAATGGCCATTGCATTGTGAGTCTAGTCTGCAAAGTGACATTTGAAAGGACTGTAATCATAAAGCTTACTTCAATTTTGATACCATTCATCTTACTTGAAAAAACTGTATCTTGATTTAGTCATCTTTCAGTTTGATTTCCAGTCTGAAGTTAGACTGAAAATTGTTTTACATCAGCTTTGGTTTCAGTATCATTAATGGCTGAATCGTGTCTTGAACTGCCTGCAGGTAGTTCTGTGTAAAATCACTAAACATGTAAATGCACACAGTTCTTTATTTACACTTACGCTGCGTAATCTGCATCTGTGAATATTGTTTTGAAGTAAATAGTATTGGAGCAGTTTTGGCTGTAGCTGCATTGTCAGGTTTTCTATACCATCAAGTTCTTTCACATCATAATAGAAAAGTCTCATTCTGGGCTATGACAAAATACTGAATCAAATTATTGTGGGGATTTCAGTACCTCTCTAAAGTGAAGCAGATACTTTGTTGTCATTTCTGACTAATCCAGGAGCAACGTTGCCAAGGATTAGCATTATTGTGCATAGAGCACAATAGAATTATTGAGCATAGAGCACAGCAGACACTTGCTTATTGAAACTGCAGTCAGCTTTTTTTTCCACTTGAAGTATATATTTTAAGTTAAGGCTCTGCAAATTGGAAGTATCTTGAGATGAAACTTGTTGGAAAGTGAAATATTTTGTTTGTCTTAATGCTTATTACACTTAAATTGGCTCAGATCGCTTGTTTTCCTGCCTCTTGGTTTCTGTTGCATTATAATCTAATGATTATTCTAATGAAAAATGCTTGAGTCTTGAGCTCTTTGTGGCCCTGGTTCTGGACCAGAAGTGTGGCTGTCTCAAGTGTCTTTTGACTTCCTGGAGCAAGTGTGACTTTCACAGGCATTTACCCACCTGGAAAGCAACTCCCTGCTGCTTTAGTCCTCCCATGGCTCCTCTTCACTTTTCCACATACTCTCCTAGCACCTAAGCACTGCATTTCAGATGGTGACTTTGACCACAGCAGTCAAAAGCAATCACTTTGTCCACACTTCATAAGCAGGGGAAAGGAAAAGGGAATCTTCGCTGGTTATACTTGGGCAAAAACTCCTGGAACGCAGTGGTTGGTGTCTCAGTTGGAGGTGTATGTATGGTGCAGCACAACGGTATCTGGCGGTAATCCCTGTGTCCCCCTCAGGAAAGGAGAAGAGACTTGGTATGGTTCAGAGACCTATTTCATTCCTTAGTTTCAGAGGAAATCTTTGGGAACACTGATGTAGGGACATGCCAAGCAACAATGTGGAAACCTGCTGCGACTTTTTGATGTACCCTTGGGTTCCTCTTGCTACTTTTAATTTGCAATTGAAATCTGTTCTTGAAGTGGCAAATTAGCAGCTATATTTATCTAAATGCTACTGCAGAATCTAAAGGAAATTCCCATGTGTGATTGTGTCGGAAGATTTAGGTTAAATATTAGGAAGAAATTATTCACTGTGACCACAACTCATTGTGTGCCCTTATTCTTGCTGTGGAGTCTGCATTGCTCAGTTTTCAAGGATAAATAAGGACTGTTGACAGGGTATGGCAGGCACCCTGTGGCTTGCAGGAGAGAAGATGTGAAAAGCAGAATCAGGAAAGCTGATAAAGGAGTGAGATCTGCTACTTTGGTACGGCTTCTGTTAATGAAATAATAATTATCACTTAAATTCCACTTTATTCTTAGAAAATCTAACTCCAAAATCTATGAAGTTAATACTTTTCAAAGAATAGTGGAGCGTAGAGTTCTTTTGCACATGTTCAGTTGTAAAAGGAGAAAAAAAAAAGCCATAATTATTTAAATCAGGTCCCTTAAATGTTTCCTCTATGTGTAGCAGGTGTGAATATGGTACTTTCACTCACAGGTAGAGAACAGTTTTCTGCAGAAAAACAAACATTAGGGAAGACGTTCTCTAAAAGCCATAAAAAAGCTGACTCATAAATGAAGTTGCTTCATGGCTGTGGGTGTTGCAAAGCACTCTTTGGTCTGTGGTTTTACCTCTCCTCCTGTTACCTGTGCTCTGGGGCACCACCATTTCCAGCTGTGTTTAGCCTGTGGGATGAGTGGATACAGCAGTGTGCATCCCGAAAGCAATCTAGAGCAAGGTGGGTGTTGTCGGGTTTGGTTTGGTCCTAACTGTAGATGGCAGGATGTGCTGGGAGAGGCGAGAGGCTGGCGCAGCTGAACGCGGTATAAATCCAAGTGTGAAGGGGGCTGTTCACAAACTCCTCAGGTGCACAAGGCTTCGCACGGCAGAGCTGGCAGACAGAAGGTAACATGCAATTTAAAGTGGGTTTTTTTCCCCCGTTTCAGTTGGTAACATCTTAAAGCTCCGCCTCGGCGAATCGGGATCAGGACCGTGTGGGAAAGCGGAGGTGCCGTGGCTGTGATGCGCTGGGTGGCCGGAGTGGGGCTGGCGGTGGATCCCTGCGGCACCGGGAGCGGGGCAAGGACTGGGCGGGCAGCTTCTCCTCCTCCTCTCCTCGCTGTCCCGGCGCTCGGGGACAGGGACTGTGGCCGCCTTCTCCTGACGGTCAGGGAGGGACGAGGAAGCGGTGGCATCGGGGTGAGTGTCCGGGCAGCTCCGGGGCGGTCTGAGCGGTCGGGCGGGACCCCGGCGGGATGTGAGAGGTGCTGGGAAGCAACGGGGGCCGGCGGGACACCTCGGAGCCCGTGAGCCGGTTGGAATGCAGGGAGGCAATGGAGCAAGGCACCTGAAAGCGCTGTTCCTGAGCCGATGTCCAGTCCAGGGAAGGACCTGGCATCCGGTGGAGTTTGAGCCCAGCCTCTGCGTGTTCTGCCTTTGGTGCGGTAGCGCGGTGCCCCGCGGAAGCATAAGGTTTGCTCCTGCGCTCGGTAACGCAGATTGGGTCAGGCTTATCTTGAACAAGGGATGAATTTGTTCACTGTAATAAGTGGTGCCATGCTGGGTTATTGAAATAACAAAACCCCACCACCACCACCCGGAAAAGCAGCCCTGGCCCCTGCTCTAATGCTTTAATTGACTTGTTTCCAGCAGTTTTGAGGTGCGGCCAGGGGGAAAAGTGCTGAACTTGCCAGGGCAGGCTTCAGACAGGTTGTGTCTCATGTCCTTAAGGAAAACCCATCTGCAGAAGACACAAAGGCAGCTTGATCAAGCAAAGAATGAAGGACCTGGAATGGTATCTGTAATCTGCCTAGGCATTGGTACTTCATGGAGGAAATTAGAGAAGCCCCTGTCTTTCAGCACGCACGATAGCAGGTATTCCTGATGTGTTGCAGTGGCTATAGGAGGGGTCTGTCTGGATCCCACTTGTACTATAAATTCATGCACCTGTGAGCAAGTCATTTTGTCTCTCTGTATCTTGGTTCTGCTGTGTGTTAAAGAGGGATGAAGATGCCTTCCCAGGTTGGTCTGGAGCAGAAAGGAAGCAGGGAGATGCCAGGACCCTGCTTTGTAAGTGATCTGAGGAAATGTGAACAGACACTAAAATGTGACTTGGAAGTTGAGAAAGTGATTTTACAAGTGGCTTCTGCAAAGTTGGCTTCCATTGTGTTTGTTTATTACTGTGAGGGTGCTGAGGCGCTGGCACAGGGTGCCCAGAGAAGCTGTGGCTGCCCCATCCCTGGCAGCGTTCAAGGCCAGGTTGGACGGCGCTTGGAGCAACCTGCTCTAGTGGAAGGTGTCCCTGCCCATGGCAGGGGGTTGGAACTGGATGAGCTTTAAGGTCCCTTCCAACCCAAACCAGTCTGTGATGCTATTATTTTGCACAGTGAAGGTGAGGCATCACTGGGAAGCCAAGGCCTGTGTACAAACATGTTCTCCCACTTCCTTCAGGACTCTGCTTAGAGGGGTTGTGTGTGTGTGCTGACCCACTGCTCATGTACTCTGTGCTGGGGTAGTTAACCACATCATCTTCAGTGGGTGCCTCTAAGGATGTTTGGGTCTTCTGAGAAGACTCTAAAACAAATAAGTGGATGGAATAACAAAACATTCTCTTTTGACCCTACCCTGGTCCTGCAAAGCAACCCAAACCTGTGTGAGAGGCCCAATTTCCAAACCTCTTTTAGGGTGGGCACGCAGACTGCTGCCCTGAAAATACATGGAGGTAACAGCTTGTATGTTTGCAGGAGTGATGCTGTGGAGAAAATTCCCAGGTCGTGGCTTGTCCTTGGGGCTTGCAGAGATGCAGCAGGAGGATAAGGTGTGAACTTGGGTTAGTGTTGTAAGAGGGACTGGGTATGAGATGATCAGGAACATCTTGGTGTCGTGCATGCTGAAGTGAGGACAGGCTGTCTCACTAAACTGAATACCAGAGATGTTACCTCTGCTGTAGGTAATCACTGCAACTGACTGGCTTGGAAAGGCAAAGCTCCTCCTCTTCTGCAGTGTCGGATGTTTGGGGAAGGACAGACCACAGTTTAGTTTCCTCAAGAGGGAGGCTCATCACAGCAGCCTTTAGGTCCTTATTCCTGCTTGTGACATTTGTCCTTCTAAGCCAGCCAGCAGGTGCCTGTGGTTTGAGTGATGGCTTCATTAGCAACCAGTCCTTCCAGTCCTGCAGGAGCACGGGCAGTGCAGGACAGTGACACCACCAAGTGACATAGCAGAGGGTTTTGTCATCTTGTAAGACAAAGTGACCAACCTAAGGTCTTCCTGTCCCTCTGGGAAGCTTTTGGACCAAGGCACCTGGGTGGCATGGTGGTACATCTAAGGAGCGAGGCAGAGAGGTATCTTGTTGATGTGCATGAGAAGGGAGCACTCCCATTCTTTGTGAGGCATTCACACCTGCACACGGTGTGGGCACATCAGTAGTTGATCCGTCTCAGGTGGGGATGTTTCTGGCTGGTGCCAAGGTAGTGTCTGACCCCAGCTGTAGCCTCCACAGATTTGCACAGCGAGGGGCAACAGGGACAATCCCAATCATTGCACCGGAACCCATTGCCTTGAATTAGCAGTTCTCAGTGGGTATGTGACCAAGTTTCCTGCTTTCTTTCATAGCCTCAATATAATTGCACTGTTTGCATATTCAGTTCCTTATGCTATTGGTTTCTCCTATGACACCAAGTTACCGCAGATGCCTGCACCCCTTTTCTCTGCCACTCCATACGTTTCTTCCCAGTACCAGCAGTGGCTGCCTGCTGCCGTACGCAGGTACTGAGTGCTTGAGATGCTGAGGCAGGCTCCAGCTCCCCTGGGTGGTCTTGCATGTTGCATCCAGCAAAAGGTAAGAAAGATGAAGCATTCACAGAGACACTCCTGCTGCTTTGCCACAGGCAAAGTCAGTAGCACGAGTGCTTCTGTCAGAACAAACCACAGAGTAAGTTTAGCACAAGCTCTGGTGGAAGGAAAAGTGCCTTTTATTCCATTACTAGTGGGTCATACCTGATTGCTGTGTGTTGATTTTGACAGTATCTCATGTGAGCAGTGCTGCAAGAGCAAGTCTCTTAAATACAGGAGCCCTTATTGCAAGGAGGAAAAAGACCCTGTCAAAACTGTTCCTCTGTGCAGAAGCAGGGGGGTGAATAAACAAGCTGGTTTTGCAGAGCATCTTATGGAAATCAAATCTTATCACTTGAGGAGCAAAAAGTGTCCTAAGTTTGAGGCTGAAATTTGAGGTGTTTGTTTTAAGGAGAAGTTAAACATTTTCCTGCCATTTCCCTCCTCCTCCTTTCAGTTCTGACTCCCCCCATTAGTTGTGCCTGTGGCAGGGCAGAGTGGACACCCAGAGCTCCCAATAGGGATGTCCCACTGCCTCCAAACCTGGGCAAGAAGGAAAAGTGAAACTGACTTACGGAAAACAGGCTGAGAGAGGGGGAAGCAAAACTGGCCTCCTCTCTTCTCTCCTCACACTTAAACATCAGGGGAGCAGTGGGTCCCCTCAGCAAGTGGGTCCACATCCTCTCAGGCAGACTGAAGGGAACTATGGAGTTACACTTACAGTGACAGGAGGTAGCTTGGCTTGTTGAGAACATACTTCAATGAATATGCAGCATAATAATTTCTGCTTTCCCCCCTATTATTAAATAAAAGAGGGACAGCTTGAAAAATGAGCTGGAAATGCCTTTTGTTGCAAGCCAGGTCTCTGAGATGAGAAGAGGAGGTACTCAATTACAGCGGCTAGCTGGTGATTTTAAGTATCTCCTACTTGTCCCAGTAGAAGAGTAACATTTGCCCCAAGTTAGTGTACATGATGATAACTGTTCAAGTAACACATTGTAGAATTGGGATGGGCTCATATATACATATACTTAAATACATATATCATGTGCATATATACACAGTATAGCATCTCATGACGGTGCTTTGTGCCAGGGAAGTTTAGCAAGGCACATGACATCAGCTGCAAGCTGTTTCCCTTCCCTAAAGAGACATCAGCCCATGATATGTTCTGGATCCCTTCTCAAACAGGTACTTGCCCTGCTGTAGGCACATCTCTGCTGTCGGACACGGGTCAACATCCAGGTGAGCAACTCCATGGTGTTGGTTCGCTGTGTTTTCAGATCAGGGTTTGGGTCTGTCTCATTAGTAAGAATAAGGAAGGTGAGGTGTTTTGCAGATGGTGAAAGCCATGTTGGGAAGCACTTGTCAAGAGGAGCTTTCCCTGCGTCTACCTCTCCATCCCCTCTTGTCTTACTCCTCCCAATAAGGTACATGTGGCTATGCTCTTACTCGGCTTTACATAAGTTGTGATTGTATATACATGAGAATCTGGTTACAAAAAACACAACTTTTGACTAATTGTGGTTAAAAAAAGAGATTATTTTGACTCAGTATCAGTGCAGATACTTCTGAATTTTCCTTTCTTAATGGCCAGAAAGATGAAATGAAAAACTCCTTCACTCACCACAGCACCCCCAGCAAAACTGCTGTCTAAAGATCCTGGGGTAACGGTGATGAGCAGCAGGTGATGATGGAGTTTTCTTTCAGTTCCTGATGCTGAGAGTCTAACTGAACTGAAAGACAAAGAATTCATCCTTCAAAGTAGTTGATGTAAGCCCAAGATAAGGCCAAATTGTAGAAATATCTCAACCTGTCAACATTTTGTAATGAAAACAACCTGAAATCCCCTCACATCTGTCACATCTCGTTGCAGGCAGAAGCTTGTCCTCCTTAGGGTGTTGTGTGCACTGGAATTAGCCCCTAGACAGAATGTCCCTGGGGCACGAGCCAGGGCTGGAAGCTATTGAGGGACACAAGGGCTTCCTTGATGAAGGCATGTGTTGTGTTTACCCCCCTTTACTTAAGCAAGCCTGGGATCTGTTAATTTTGCAGTGTTAATTTGGGGGTGTTGGGAGGATGTGTTGAAGAGAGATGCTTGTAAAGCACCTGGTACTGGGTAAAGAGCTGCAAGACACAGAGCACTATTGTGTCTATAATCCCTAATGATGCTTTCCCAGTTCCCCTCTTCATTATGGCCCCATGCAGGTAACTGAGCAGGGCCTTGCCTTGTCTGTGAGGGGTGTTGAGGTGCAGGCATGGGCTTAATGGGCCCTTGCTCTGACCATTTGGTGTCTGGGGTGGGTGCTAGAGGTAACCCTGGCAGAGGGAAGGGTCCGAGATTGATGCTGTAGTGCAAGACAAGCCCATCGCTTCAGTTGTCTCCTGTGCTCCTCTGAATAGAAAAGCTTGCCCAGAGGAGAAGCTTCCATTGCCGAAAGCTGGGCTTGTGTCCTGGGGTTTCACCTGTGTTAATGGGGTCTTCCCACCTATGGAAGCATAAGGGATGGTGGCACCCAATCTTAAAGACTGGGGAAACTGAGGAAGTGAGATGCAAACACAGAACATGAAATCCAATGTCAAACAGTGAGACAGAGAGAGGAACCTTTCTCAGACCAGTACGTTCCTTCCTCCAGGAGCTAATGTAGATGTGTCCAAGGCAATACAGTCGAGGGTTGGACTGGGATAGGCAGCATGAGGACACTCCATGAAGCTGTTTCCTGACCACTGCTGCCTTGACTCATGAGGGTTGCCACATTACAAAGAATTGACGCCTGCAGTGATGGGAAAGCACCTATTTTGGTGTTTGCACTAGCAAGTGTCAGTTCTTATTATCTTATTATCACCTGCTTATTAAACGGATCATTTGCTGCAGAGGCAAGTGCTCCCTGAGCAAAAGCCCTCTCTATTTCCATAGGAACACACTTGGTTAATAGAGGCAACTATCAAGAAATGCATGTATTTGTCTGTAACCGCATGAAGAAAACCTGCTTTTGTAATGAGAGAGGCAGAGACCCAGCATGAATCTGGTCAGATTTGCTCTAGTGAGTGCACCCAGTGCTTTTGATCTGGAGAAAAAATAAATACACATGCTTTAACTAGAAAGCCATAGCTCAGCCAGAAGGGCTTGGTCTCAATGTGTGCATGCTTGAAAGTGTCACTGAAGTCCATCTACAATGTGATGGCAGTCTTGCTGATTTCAAAGGAGAAATGAGCAGGAAATGGACTTTGCTGGACAGTTGTGCATGAAAACATCTCCCCAGAAAGCCAGTCCTTGGAAGATATAAGGCATGAAAGAGCCTGTGGTTGAGTGTTATTGAAGACCAGCAATGATGGGCTGCAGCGCTGGCTGAGGCAGGGGTGTCTCAGCTGGATGGTGGGGTTGGGGGGACATTGCTCTGAATAGGAAAGGAGAATAGGAATAGGATAATACGAAAGGAAAATAGGAATAGGATAATAGGAAAGGAGATGAGTGCACAGGGAGACTCTTTTCCATCGTTTCCTCATTTTCCTGTTTTTTCCTTATATTTGTTTCCCACCCTCCTCCCCAGGAGTTGCCTTTGCTTTTCAGAACTCATCTGAACTCATCCCATGAGACAGCCAGCAAGGAGATGATCAACTGCAGGTAAAGAATCCAGCCTTAGACATTGGATCAATATTCCTCTCCTTTATTCCAGATTTGTCACCATGAGCCTCTTGTCATTTGAGTCCATCTGTGTTCTCCTGCTTTCTCAAGGTATGTTTGAAGTTGCCATTTTTCATCAGTGGTTTCTGTCTCGGGTGCTTCCCTGTCTCTGGAGTTCTTCATTCTGAGGAATGAGGGCCAAATGAGTGCCTCTTGAAGGTTTACAGATAAATCTCTGAAACAATTCCACATAGAAGGGGAGAAAATAATACCTGGAGAAACAGCTTTGCTGAGAATTTGAATGTCTGTATATCTGAAGTGCCTATTGACATGGGAAAAGCTGATGTTGTTGTGATATTAAAAGCTCATTAATGCCTCCACTGCAGTTATTGGGTGTCTCCATTGCTTATGCCTGTACTCTTTGAAGCCTAAGCCTGGCCTAGCTGTCATTCTTGCACTGTGTCCTTGCATGCAGTGAGTGAAGGACTGTCTCCTGTGCTCTGCGGTTGGGTCCTTGGCATTTTTCATGCTCCCTGTGTTCCTGCCAGAAGGAATTTCCTCCCATAGACACACATCCCTGCAAACGTGAAATCTCTCCAGCAAACCAGCATTTCTGCTGCTCTACATTAAAGCCTGCATGTGAGTTTGTTTTTATTGATGCAGTTCTTACTGTTGATGGGTGGTTGTCTGTTTGATCCCACAGTTTTGCTGGTGTGGGGTATACAGGAGATTCATGTGGACCAGGAGACGATCAGCAAGATCTCAGCTGCTGGCCAGTGTAAGTTCATTTTTAAAGCAAGTTTTTCTGTTTTCTGAATTCCTTCTTTCTTTGTCTTTTTTTTGTTCTTTTTCCCCCCTAAATTTATCTATTTGTTTGTTTGTTTGTTTATTGGACCTCATTCAGTCTGTGATGCTCTGGCAAGCACAGCATTGTGGCTGCTTCTGCCCTAGCCTGGTTTCCCCCCTCATTGGTAATAGCTATTCTGTGATGAGACCTGCTCTGGTTTTCCCATATTGGTTATTTGCCACCCGGCTGGTGTTTGTCAGTTCCTTCAGAGCCTGTTTCAAGCAATCCTGGTTTAAGGAGCTGTGTTTAATCACAGACTCGATTAGAACTCTCATGTGGCTAACTTGTTCAGGCTGTGAAGCCAGCAACAGCCACAATGCAGTGAATAGGGATGACTGTGCTCTGGCTGCCAGCAAACCGTGTTCACCTACAGCTCCCTTGACCTACACTCAATTGGTTACTCACAACCTGTATCATGCATTCTCCTGCTAGCCATTATTTCCTATTGTCTGCCTGCCAAGTGATAAGTTGCATGTACTCCTATGCCAAGCATGCCCCCATCCTTAGCACTGTGTGTTCAGCTCAGACTTTCCATCCTGATGTGCTCTATTCGGATGTTTCTCACTGATGCACATCACCAAGAGCCCTTCAGTGGGCTGCAGGTATAGAATCATAGAATGATTTGGGTTGGAAAGAACCTTAAACTCATTCAGTTCCAACCCCTGACACGGGCAGGGACACCTCACACTAGACCAAGTTGCTCAAAACCCAACCCAGCCTGGTCTCCAAGTCTCCATGCCAAGCCCACACTGGGATGGAGGCACAGCAGCTTTCTCTGTGCATGCTTCAGCAGGCAGCTGTGGTCAGTGCCTGCACTCAGCACCCAGGTTGTTGCATCTCCACATCCAGACCAGCAGTGAGGGCAAGGCTGACAAGCTGGGACAGCGCTGGTGGGCAGGCTCTGCTGCAGCTCATCCCCAGTGCAATGCTCCAGGGCAAGGCTGGTTGCCCCATTTAAAGAACCAGTGACCCAGAAGGGAATGCTTTACAGCTTTCAATCCCTCTTAATCTGCTATTAGAACACCCTAACTGTAAATTCAGGGTTTTACTAGCAAAAAACATGGCTGGGCTTAAACCATGACAAGGCTGAACCAGTGCAGGCCAGAGCAGGAGTGCATCCAGGCTTTGGGTTGCGTCTGTCCTCTGCAAATCTATTTGTCTGGATTTTCTGCTCCTGGCTATCTGTTTCCAGACAGTGTGACTAATAAGGTGCAGTTTCAGAGTGTCTATCTTTTCTCCTAGTGATGCAGTGCTCTGCTTCATTAGATGTCCTTTTTCTCTTGGACGGCTCCTACAGCATTGGCAAAGGAAGCTTTGAAAGGTCTAAGCACTTCGCAAGCAAGCTCTGTGATGCCTTGGACATCCACCCAGACAGGGTAAGTGTCAGGAATGTCTCATTTTGGGTTCAAACAACTTGCCAATGTGTGGAAAGGCCAGTGATAATGTGCTGAGTGAAACTGCAGTATTCAGCCTAGTATGGGGTGTTTATTCAGAAAGACAAGGTGGAGGTTTGTGAAGCAGTGGGGTTGGAGGATGCTTCTTGATTCTCCACAGATTTTAAGCAGTTTCATTTGATCTTGAGAAAAAGACATAATATTTCAGGTTAAAGGTTGTGATTTGGGTTTGGTTTTTTTTACTGATTTTTATTTTGGTTTGGGTGCTCATAGATTAAAATGATTGGAAGTGAAAATGTTGATTGCAAGGCATCTTAGTCAGGGGCCTTGGAGCAGGCTGGGATGGTTCTTGTGCTTGATTCCCTGCTAGAGCCTTTCCAAGTAATTGGCAGGTCTTTGGGAAAGTTGTGTCAGGGATGCAAGGTCTCTGTGTAGCAGGAAGAGGAACCTGAGGCAGGACAGAGAGCGGGTCTGAGCCTGCTGCAGCTTTGGGGACCCTTGGTCCATGTCTGATTCTCCAGAGAGTTCTGGGAGTGAAGGAGCAGAGGCAGTTCTTGTGTTTGCTCCTGGTTCCCACGGCAGGGATACTTAGATTAGTACCCAAAACCATCCTCCAGACCAACTGCCTCCACTGCTCCAGGTCCTAAAACCGAAAGCTGCTGCTCTGCCCCTGTGGAAGGATCCTTTGGAAGCTGAAATCACCATTCCCTTTCATCATCTTCTTATGTAAGAAATCCTTCACCCTTCAGATCTCAGCTTACAGCCATACAGCACAGGGAGCTTTCTGCAGCCTGGGCAATGATGGCAAGGAGTCACAGTGCACATTTCAGGCTTTGAGAGATGCTGGGTGGCTCAGGTTAAATGGGCATTCCCTTTTCATGGCTCATATTAAATTGATTGAGAGTAGAGACTTGTATAGGATCGTAGAATGGTTTGGCTTGGAAGGGACCTTCAAACGTCACCTAGTCCAACCCCCCTGCAACGAGCAGGGACACCTTCACCTAGACTGCAAGATAGGCTTATAGATTGAAAATCAGTATTTTTTTCACCTTTGAAGTTGTCACATTCCATGAAGCTTCTTGTCAGGCTTCAGTGAAACATCCTGGTTGTATTGCCCGATACAGACAATTCAGCCTATTTGCATTTTCAATGACAGAAAACAGGTTTAGAGGAGGTAGTGGAAAAATAATTGGTTTGTGTTGCCTGCTGTGCTCGATGCCAGAGGGAGCTGCTTTTAGTAATGGAAAGATTGCCTGTGCAGTGTATAACTGCCTTCGTATAAGAGGTGTTATTTACGAACTTACTGTGCTTGAGGCTCCTTGCTGCTCGGAATGGATAAATATAGATCCTGAGCTGCCTGTGACTGCAGCAGAGCCTCACGTTGTTTGCTAATGAACTTTTTTGCCTTGTATACAGTCTGTGCAGGAAATGCTGTGGTCTGTGCTCGTTGTTGAAGTTCATTTAGAATCTCACAGACACCTTTCATAATCCTCAACCTTTTCTTTTAGGTCCGCGTGGGTTTGATACAGTTCAGCTCAACTCCTCACCTTGAATTCCCTCTGGATTCGTTTCTAACCAAACAAGAAGTGAAAGAAAGAATCAAGAGGATTGAGTTCAGGTCAGATTATTTTACAGCTCTTCTCTTTTTTGGGGCTATGAATGATCGCTGGACTGGAAGTTTGTTGAGGTCCAGACATCTCCGCCCCTGCTGTGCATACACCATTGCGATGCCCTCAGAGAGGAAGGTGGATGAGCACTGTGGTCCATAATCCACAGCCTGCTAAAACCTAGTCCTGCTTTGTTGGTGGAAGTTGATGGGAGGGAGAGTTTTCAGTGTCACACTATAACATAGTGAATAGGGAGAATTTCCCCTGACCCTCCTGGTCGGTTCTTCTGGCCATTTGTGCCGGGCTGTAGGTTACGTGCTTCCAGGGAAAAGCAAGTGTGGTGTTCCCGCATGCCTGAGCAAAGGCAGGACATGGTTTTGGTGGTTACAGTTTCCTTCATCTTATGAAGTAGTGACGAATTCCTGCTCCCCGGATGTCTGTGCATGTGTACCTGCTGAATTCAACAGGATCAGGTCTTCAGAGGGAAGCCTTTTTTCTTCCTGATGATAAGACTTGGATGTCTTCCCATGACCTCAGGAAATGGAGCCAGAAGCCCAGACAAGACCTGTCCTTAGAGCCTCTCTCAATCCAAACTCTTCATCTCTGAGAAATACTTTTGGATCTGTGAAGGATCTGAAAACCACCCCCAAATAACTCTTGTTTTGATGATAGCTGAGGTACCGGTATGGCCTGTGGGAGTCTACTCCTTCTTCAGCTCGCCCGCATTAGGGGTAAAGGTTAGCTCTGCATTTCTCATGGACGTCTGCTGCTCTCAGCATGATGTACATATTGCAAGCAAATAGGATCACTTTTGACTTTTTCAAGCAAGATCAATTGGCTGGTTTTGTTGCATTGCTTTTGATAAGTTTATCAAATCAAGAAAACCTCTTGTGTAATGTGAAAGGGAAAATCTTCCCAGAAAACAAGTTATACTCCTCCTCTTCGGCTGTTGGCTGAAAGTCAGGGAGAACAGAGAAAAGCGGAGCAGTGTTTGGTGTCTGGCACTGAAATTCCTTGATGACAACACATGGATGCTGACAGATCAAACAGAAAGAATGACCTTGTGCTTGGCTGTTCCATCTAGTTTAAATGAAAAGCTGACATTTCAAAGCAGATAAAACAGCGACGGATGGATTCCAGTTGGCTTCTGTATCTGATGTCTCGGTTGAGAGGCTTCTTGATGTGCTTCTGACGAGCCTTTGGCCAGCGAGGCATTTCCTGACTTCAGCCCTGTGCTCCAGGCATGGAGCTGAGAGCACTTGAAAGGAGGCAGCACCAGACTAAAGTGAAGCTTCTGTGATTTACTTGGAGCCTGCTGGTCTCCCTCTGTGAATCCTGTCCAAACGGCCTTTGAATTTATTGGCCAAACTCAACCAAATTTGGCAGTAGTCTCAGAAGCTAAACTTCTTATGAAGTTCTTTCATACAAGTCAATGGCTGGTTACAGGAGAAAAACCTTCTTAGCGCTGTCCCAGAGGAAAGCCAGCAGGTAAAGTCCACACCTTCTTCAGCTTCAGGAAATCCTCATTGGAGTAATGCCTTAAACACACACCCACTGTGTCAAAACCGGTGAAAACTGATAAGAAATTGAATTTAAAGAGCTTTGGTGCAGAGACTTTTTATTAGGTTTTTCTAATCCTCAGGGCTCATGTGGGCACAGCTGAGTTATCGTGATCCAGTCATCAGACTGACTATGCACAGCACTTTTTGCTGAAGCATCTGACAGCTGCTGACATCTGGTCAGGAAATGGCAGATTTGGACCTGCTATGAGCACAGTATGAAATGAGCGTGAGATGATGAACTTGGGCACGATCAAATGCTTTTCTTGAACAAGCAAATCAGGAATCAGGTGCTAAAACAAAGGATGGATGTTCAGAAAGCAAATGGGATGTATTTGTGTCAACACAGCTGAAGGACAACATGATGCCTCCAAGAAAAGAATAACACTTGCGGTTCAGTTCTCCTTGCTTGCTCTGGATGGCTGTAAAATCAGCTCTAAAAGGCAATTGCAGGAAGTGATTTATAGCACAGCTTCTTAGAACAAGACAGCTGGAAATGTCTCCTCCAATCTCATGGTTTAGTTATTAACGGCTCTGGAGCAAGTTCCCAGTGAACTGGGCTCCCTCTGATATCAAACATCCAGTCAGGCATGGCATATTACAGACTTCTCCTTGTGCAGATGGAGAGCTACCAAGAATGGAAGAGGGAGACTTAATGTCAATGTAGGATTTACCTCTTTGAGACAAGCAAATGTTTGTTCCTCCAACACCAAAAAGAGTTAATGAGTTGTGGGCAGGGATCAAAACTGTCAACAGCAGCTGTAGAACTTGCAGTGTGGGTTGCCCTTGATTTTTACAGGTGAAAGGCTTTTTCCCAGTGTGTTGTGTTGTAGCAAGGTCTTAGCCTGGTATTGACTGGGTGCAGAGTGTAGGTGGTTGATGTGAAGCTTGAGTTGGTTGCACCAGGGGCTGCCTGGGTAGCCTGTGTCTCCAAGTGTAGGAGATGGATGGGGAGTTGGGGCAGCTGGGGCTGATTTCAGCTTGGGGTCCAGCTCTCCAAGGTCTGTATTAGGTTACTCGTGGCTTTTACTTAAATAAAACTGCAGTGTTTGGCTCACAGCGCCATCATTCCTGCTTCAGCCTGATACAGATGATAGTTTTATAGGTAATTCTGGTGATGTTTTATGGTGCCTAGAACACAGAGCCCGCTCTTGAGTAGGCAAAGTAAAGTATTGAAAGCAGAAGACAGTCACTGCCCCACAGAGTTCAGTAGGAAGAAATAACAACTAGAGTAAATGTACAGCCCATAAAAAACACACATTGTCGTTCCCCTCTTAGACCCATGTGTATGTATAGCACTCCCTTTTTTATTCCCTTTTGCTTTATCTTCGGCACACTTGCAATGAGGGGCTCCTTCCCAGTTCACATCCAGCAAGCCATCACCAAGAGACCATTGCGCTGTGCAGACATGGGCCATAACCCTGCCTGTGGTGAGCATCCCTGCTGCCCGAGGGAGCTCTCTTTCCTTCCCTGTGGCTTTGTGCTGGTGTGCAGCATACAGCTCCAGCACCTACAGGCTCAGGAGGCAAATCAGGCTCTTAGGCTAAGGAGGCATCCAGCAGTCAGCAAATCTTACTCTTCAATAATCTTGCAAGAGATGAGTCTCAGGATCATTGACTAAAGCTGTTCTCAAGCAACCCGTAGCTTATTTTCTTCTAATACTGCGATCAAGGTTGCTTTTCCTTGGGAGTTATTGCATAGCTGCAAGGCTTGATGCCTGCCATTCCCTAATGCTTGGCAGCAGCACATTTTACCTGCTGATTTATGTTGCCATTGGCATGTGTCCCTGCTGGAATGCGCGCCCTTTAGCACCTGAATCCTGATGCGGGTTTAGTACTTTGCTACTGAGAGGATTGCTGAATATTGAACTGATCGCTTTCTACCTCAGAAACATTCCCTTCTCCAGGTGAGAATTCAGGGGCTGCCAAAATATGGAAGTAGCTGGTTTCTTGCACCCTAGAACAGCTTCTGGGGAGCCAGGAAAGAGGAAGTAAATGGGTTTGTGGAGAAGGACATGGAATCAGCACTGAAATCTACTGCTGTTATCTTTGGTCCAAGATAACACTTAGTTTTCATTCCCTCAGAGGCCAGCTTGTGCACCCCTCGATCCCACTCCCCACATTCATCTCCCTTCAGGGCCAGCCAGCTCTCCAGAGCATATTTTCAGACGGGATCATCTGATGCTTTTACACGTCTGTCCCTTCATCTCTTGAGATCCCATCCATTTGTAAGCGAAGGGTGGCAGGGCTATCTCCATCCGCTGTTTGTTACATGTATTGGAAGAAACGTTTCACAGGAGGGACACGCAGGAAATCTCTGTGATAGCCCAGACCTGAGGGTAACCAGGCCCTGCAAGGACTTCAGGACACTAGTCAGTGCAGGCAGTATGAGGAGTAAGGTGGCTTTGGCACCTGAGCCGCAGCTGAGCTGAAGCAGGTAACCTGTGCCAGTTTTAAATGGCCTTGTGCTGCTTCCAGGTGATCCCATCTCCAGAACGAGAAGTGATGGATACAGCTTGTGTGGATATCAGTGGCTGGTGCACCTTCTCTATCTTACCAGTGCTACTGGCAAGCAGCCTGGCAGATGACAGTATTGATTTTGATGGAGTCTATTATGGTTTTAAACAGCTGGAGCATCAGGTGGCTTTTCTTTACTTTCCTCATGTAAAAGGCACTGGTGAAGCCCTGAAGAAAGCATCCCTTGTGTCCAGTCCTTCTGAGTTTCTACAGATACACTAAAAAGCTTTCAGCATCTGTATTTTCAGGAGCTTTACTACAGGATGGACACATGCCTTTTGGTACAAAATCAAATTAACCTGCAAATAAACCATGGAGAAAGAGGCCAAGACTGCATGCCTCTGGACTGCAGACACTTGGATACAAGCTGGGACACATATCTCCCTTCTTGCTTTTTGTGTAAGAATGGCAGAAGGTTCCGTGGAAGGAAAGGGATGAAATGTGGCAAGAATTTATAGCATCTTTATCCACCAAGAGAAAAGAAACCACTTTGAGATGCTGGTGTTTGTTCATTTTGCCCACTTGTACTGTGTTTCTGACTGGAATACAAGAGGTTGTTGTGAAACAGCTTTTCCTCACAACTCTTAAAGAAGTGACTGCAGTGTTTAGATGGAAAACCTGAAGCAGCTGAGACATTTGTCAAAGCTGGAAATAAAGCTCAAATACCTGAGAGCTCTGGTTCTTGCTCCAGTTGCAGAAACACTCTGCTGTGTGTTAGAAGTCTTGTTGGAGATGAGAGAGGCAAGGGCGAGTAGATGTGACTTATTGATAGCAAGGCGACAGGAATGACAGGGTTAGACATCTCTGTGGATGTGTTGTGTGGCAACAGGCAGGAATATGCTAAGTTCCTCATTACCAGTGGGTGGAAGTTTGAAAATCAAATGGTAAATGCAATAGCAAGAGAAGAGCTTTGCTTCCCACTGTTCTGATTTTGTCTCCTTTCTTTCTAGAGGTGGGAGCACAGAGACAGGTCGGGCTTTGAAGTACATTCTCCGCAAGGGATTCCCTGGTGGCAGAAACTCGAGTGTCCCTGAAGTCCTGATCATCATTTCGGATGGCAAGGCCCAGGGCAGCACCGTGATGCCTGCAATGCAGGTGAAGGACAGACACATCAGGGTTTTTGCAGTGGGAATCAAGTTTCCAAGGTAGGAAACTTCCCATAGAGTGGGAAATGGAGGTCCAGCTAGCCTAAATGGCAAGTACTGGTGAGGAAGGGGTGGCCTTGTGCTAGGTGTGAGCTTTGGAAAGAGAAAAGGGGGATTTGTGGGTTAACAAATGGAGGGAATGCTGATTTGGTGGCTGGTGTAGAAGGAGGACTAGTGTTGAAGGAAGCTCTTCCAGTGACTTAGAGCTATGCGACTGCCTGAGATTAAACACACAAGGCCTTTGAAGACTGTTTGAATGGTGTCATGGCTCTGCGTCAGTTCTCTATTCACTGCACAGGATCTGTTTTGATACTCGGTTCTTTGGGGATAACTAAGCGGTTGAAAACCCTCTTGTTCTGCAGGTGGGAGGAGCTGCACATGCTGGCTAGTGAGCCCACCGAGCAGCATGTGCTCTTCGCTGGGGATGCTGATGATGCTGCCAATGGCCTGTACAGCACCCTCACCGGCTCTGTCTGCAGCACTACCGCTCCAGGTAACCCCTTGTCCTGGCTCCTTCTTCATGTCCATGCTCTGAGCTTGGACCATGTCATCAAGTGAGGAAGAGGAGGCGGTGTCAGAAAGTGTACAAGGGAATAAGCAGGTCTTATGCTCTGAGTTATTCTGATTCTGGTGGCCAAATTGGATGGAATGGTGGTGATTCCACCACTTGGAAGCGTTCACAAACCATGTGGATGAGGCCCTTAGTGACATGGTTTAGTGGTGACCGTGGCAGTGTTGGGGTAGAGATTGGACTTGATGATCTTAAAGGTCTTTTCCAATCCGGCTAATTCCATGATTCCATCATGAAGGCACCAAAGGGGCTGAAAAATTGTCGCTGACCTCTGAACTCAGCAGTGAGAGTTTTATAGCGAAGCAAAGGAGACTGAATAGTGAGCGTCCAGAAAGTGGGACAGGCTGGTGAGCCTGTCAACAGGAAAATTCCCTTCTGGAGTCTCTGGGGGCTGTGTGAATCACTGCCTGGTCTGCTGATGTCAGGTAGATGAGGAAGGCTAACCCGTTTCAGAATGGTGCTTCACTCCCATACAGACTTTGCATTTTCCTGCATTGATCCTAGTTTGCATTTGTTCTTTGCTACAGGCTGCAGAGTTGAATCCCACCCTTGTGAACGCAGCACCCTGGAGACTGTGAAAGAGCTGGCTGGAAACTATGTGTGCTGGAAGGGCTCAAAGCAGCCAAATGCAGTGCGGGCTTCACTGTGCCCTTTCTACAGGTGAGTTGGGACCCACAGCTCTTGAAGTGAGTGGGGCTGAGAGAACATGAGAGATACAGTAAATGAGGCTTTTATCTGACCTTAATTCTTTATGGGGATGAAGATCGCTCAGAAGACTGGTGCAAACATGGTCTCTAGACATGGGAAGAGGCTCTCCCTGCCCTGACCATTGGCTGATGTAAGAAGCAAAGGGTAAGAAGAGAAGCTGAGACAACAGATGATTAGCCCAAGAGCACCGTGAATATTAGAAAATGGATTTGGGATTGGTTACCTACCTGCTGAACTGAGATGCTTTGAAGTTTACACCTCTGTACGGACTCTCTGCTGCAGAGGTTTCCTGATCTGGCTCCCTGTGTTGGTGCTTGCTTTGGTTTCACTCAGGCTTTCTTCCTTACAGAAGCCAGTTTTCCTTTGTTTGGCTGCCCAGGGGGATGTGGGAAGGACTTTCCTATGGAGAGGCTCCAGCCACTGGCAAAATACCCCCAGTGCAGCAGTGCCAAAACCAGAATGCACACAAAGAGGTGCATTGTCAGGCCAATGGCAGTGAGTTGCATAAGGGAAATGTCCTCTTGCTCAGGGAGAGGAGGCTGGAGCTAAAAACCCATAAACCATGTCAGGTCCTTCAAATAACATTGTCACTGCAGCTGATACAGCCGGAGAAATGCTTTAAAAATGAGCTGTGAAGGAAAGGCTGCTTCGTGCTCTTTGCTGATAAAAGCAGCTGAGTGCAAGCGGTGGTGTGCAGAAATCGGTGATGGGGGGGTTGTTTTTCCTTTGAAGAGATGCTTTGTGTGTTTGTTTTAATACCAGGCAGTCAGATTCATGTTTGAAAATCACCCTGGATCTGGGCTGTGCATAATGGCCTGTGCATGGATATACTGAGGGATGACTGTATGGATAATTTCAGGCCTGTCCTCATGTCTGTGAGTGTTTCCAGATCCTTGTACCTTACAGCCAGCGTGGGAAAGCAGAGCAGCTTGTGGCTTGCCTACGGCATCCCAAACGTGATGGTGTTGGCCACAGTTGCTGCAAGTTTGAGCAGCCCTAGTGCAGAGCACTGGAAAATCAGTGGCATAGTGAAGCTGCAGGTATCAGATAAATAGAAACCTCATTAACAGGGATGAGAACAAGCAGAAGTCATCTCACTGTCAGGAACCAATGGTACCTGCCTTCTTACATGTGGCAAATATACATTTGTCCTCTAGGGTTTGGGTTTATTTCATGTCACCTTAGGGAAGGGAAATCGAGGAAGTTAAAAAATCCCACTGGGAGGCGCAGCTGAAGACTGAGGATTTCTTCCCACTCTAAACCTTGCTTGTCCACTAGTTACAGGTGGGTAAATCTGATGCCAGAATTCGCATTGAATGACAAGTTCTCACTGTTGTAAATTTCTCTTTTCATTCAAATTTAAGGATAAAAACTGTAACATCTTTTCTGCAGTAACAATAACAAAAAATTAATTTGGAGCCTGAAAAAATACATCTATAATCTTAAAATGTAAAACATTTGTATAGAATTCAAACCAAAAGAGTAGATTTCATGAAATTCTCTCTCTTTCTTTTGCCACCCCCCTCAGAATGGACATTCTCTTTTGAAATACTTGTTTTGGAAATTTGTGTTTTCAAATAAAATCTCTTCCATTGAAAACACCTTGAGGTCAACCTGGAAAATGCCTTGTTCATCTTTAAATTCATGGTAGGTTTTATTCTTTCTGTTTCAGATGGAAGAGAGTCTTGATAAAACACCCATCCAGATGCTTCCGTACTGTATGTCCAGGTAGGATTTAGCCTTTGAAAGTTTTTATTTACAAAGCGGGAAAGATGAGAACTAAACAATAAAGACAAAAATAAAGACTGAAAAGAATGAAAGGAAAGGTGGTTTACTTTTATCTCTAAAAATTTTGCACTGAGTGAGAAAATCCTTGGCAAGAAGTTGATGTTGCATCCATTTTTTTTGTGTCATGGGTATCTATAACGAGAGGTCTTTTGGGTTAAAATATCACCCTGTCATTTTTCCTTCCACTTGAGGAGCCAGTTAATCCTCATCTGCTTGTGTCTCTGGGGCAGAGGCTTGCGCTGCTTCCCAATGCCTGCAAGGAGTCACTGCTTTCCAGCTAAAGGAGTATGCAGTGAGATGCCTCCACTCATTGAGGGGTTTCTATAGTTTGGAGAAGAGGAGACTGAGGGGTGACCTTATTAGTGTATATAAATATATAAAGGGGAAGTGTCACGAGGATGGAGCCAGGCTCTTCTCAGTGGCAAACAATGACAGGACAAGGGGTAATGGGTGCAAACTGGAACACAAGAGGTTCCACTTAAACTTGAGAAGAAACTTCTTCTCAGTGAGGGTGACGGAACACTGGAACAGGCTGCCCAGGGAGGTTGTGGAGTCTCCTTCTCTGGAGACATTCAAAACCCGCCTGGACACATTCCTATGTAACCTTATTTAGGTGTTCCTGCTCTGGCAGGGGGATTGGACTAGATGATCTTTTGAGGTCCCTTCCAATCTCTAACATACTGTGATACTGTGATCGACTTGGTGCCATGGTCAGTTTAGCAGGGAACCTGACCCTTGCTGATTGCCAGCCTGTTTCTGTGGCTGTGAAAATAGCGGTGGTGCTTCAGTTCTGCCCTTAACTCCACCTTTTCCCTGGTTCAGGTGAAAGTGGCTTCATTTTCTTTGTCAGTACAACATTGCCCAAGCAGCAGGCCACACTCCCATCTTTTCATTGCCAGTGTAAATCTGACCAAGCTGCTTGACCTTTAGCAATCCTATATGTACATGAATGTAACTCTCTTGGTGTTATTCTAAAGGAAATGAAGTGAGCTCACTGTTTCCAGCACTGTGTTGGAAAGCCATCCCAAACTGAAATTGCCATGGAGGTGAGGGTGCAAGCGGCCCTGTGTTAGTTCAACCTCTGCAGCAAGAGACCCCTTTTCCACTGGTGGCACAGATGGGAAGGGGCAGACTCCCTGCTGACTCCGTCTTTCCCTGGTCCCGTTTAGATCCTTGCGACTCCCAGCCATGCCAGCACGGGGGCACGTGTGTCCCAGAGGGACTGGGCAAATACCACTGCCTGTGCCCAGTGAGATACGGAGGAGACAGCCACTGCGGTAGGTGTAAACCTGTGCTCTTCCTCCTTCCCTGTTGGCTGAGTCCTGCCCTTTATGGTGTCTGTCGCATGGCCATAGGGACAACTGGGGATGGGCTGCAACCTTTGGGCTTCTCTCCACAAGACAGGCTGAGTTTATTCTATGATTCTATAAGGGTTGGACCAGATAATCACAGAGGTCCCTTCCTATCTGGTATTCTATGTTTCTATGATTCTCTCATGCTGGTTATGGCTGTGTCAGTCCCAGGGACTGGGTCTCACTGCTCAGAAACCTTATGGATATGGAGAGCACCAGTACTGACAGTCTCACCCTGGTGTGGCTGCCTTTGGGTCTAAATGCAGGTCCCATGTGAGCAGAACAGAGGAACTGGGACAGACACATAGGCACGGCTATTGGTTCTCTTCCTGCACACATGGGGTGAAGAGGGACTCCTGATTTTGGGGGTTCAATGTAAGAAACCCAAGAAGGTCCCGATTTCAGGAAATGCTTTGTACTTGCTTCCCCCACATTCAAAGCTCCCACTTTAAAGTGTCTCAGGATGTTACAAAAAAGGGCCTGGTGCTTGGACTCTCCTTTCTCTGCAAAACTCGAGTGTTTTCCCCAGAGTACTTAGCGAGAGGAGTTGTCATTTTTAATTTGAAGTTTGCCATCCGAAAATTCAGGAATCCCTCCAGACTCCCATGGATATTTCCTGTCTCTAAATCCTCGTGTGGCATCCAACCACGCTCCTGGCACAGTTGTCCTCCAGCTCATGGCATGTCTGACAAACCAGTTTAGGTTACTGGATGCCATGTCCCTGCTCCACACCACAGGGCTTGTCTTGCCCTGTCAATGACAAGTTGATACCTCCCTTTTCAGCACCAAAGGTGAGCCTGGAGTGCAACGTGGATCTCCTTTTCCTGGTGGACAGCTCGTCGGCAGTCACGCTGGAAGGGTTCCTGCGCTACAAGGCATTCCTCAAGAGGTTCCTCCAAGGAGTGATGGGCCAGGACTCGCCAATGAATGTGGGGGTGGCCCAGTACGATAACAATGTTAGGATACCCATTGAAGTGGGGCAACACAAGGATGCAGTCAGTCTCATGAAGAGGATTGATGCTTTGAATTACAATGGAGGAGGAACCCTGACAGGCAGAGCCTTGCAATACATTGCACAGCATGGTTTTAGGAGCACCCCAGCCTTTGCAGACATGCAGGATGATATCCCACGTGTGGTTGTCTTGCTCACTGACTCCAAATCCCAAGATCCAGTGGCAGAAGCTGCCAAGTACGTGAGAGACCAAGACCTCTACTTGATTGCTGTAGGCAGCAGCTTCATGAAAGCAGAGCTGACCGAGGTGACTGGCAATCCAAAGCAGACAATTGTCTACTCTGATCCCCAGGACCTGTTCAACAGGATCCCGGAGCTGCAGAGAAGAATCTGCAGTGTGGACAATCCTGGAGGTAAGACTCATTGTGGGGTGAGTTTGTCAAACCACGAGGAGGTCTTTTGAACTCCACTGGGGACAAGGGAAGGACAGAAGGATGGATGTCCTTGTTTTGTTTGTGTCAGTCACAGATCCAGGGACTAACCTTCCATCCCTGCTTTTTGTGGTGGGTCTGTATCTATCAGTGTGAGAGGGGTATATATCACCCTTCAGTGATCAGCAGTGATGAATTTTGCCCACCATTTTCCCCTTCTGGCCACTTCTTTTGGTCACAAAGGGGTACATACATATCCTGAGGAATCCCATGTTTGCACTCTCTTATCCAGGCTGCCAGGCGCAGTCTCTTGACTTGGCATTTGTGGCGGATGCTTCATCTGGAGTTGGCATGGAGAATTTCCTGCGGCTGAGGGCCTTTATCAGGAGCAGCTGTTCACACTTCAGCATCAACCGGGATGTCACCCAAATCGCCCTTGTGGTCTATGGCAGCAGAGCCCACACCGTGTTCGCTTTGGACACCCACACACACAGTTCTGCTGTTCCGCAAGCCATCGACCAGGTGCCTTTTCTCGGGGGCTCGGGCTCTGCTGGTAGCGCCTTGCTACATGTTTATGGTGATGTGATGACAGTGCAGAAAGGAGCAAGACCTGGCGTCAACAAGGTGGTGGTGCTGCTCACAAGTGGAGGTGGCATGGGGGATGCGGCTGCCCCAGCTCAGCAGCTGAGGCACAATGGCATCTTGGTGTTTGTGGTTGTCATTGGGGATGCACAGAGGGACATGCTGCTGAGGGTTGCTGGGTCTCCCAACTACCTGGTCCACATCTCCTCCTATGAGGACCTGCAGTATTACCAAGACCTTATCATCGAAAGAGTCTGTGAAGGTGAGAGAACATCCCATCCTTGCTCTTTATGCTGGTGCCACCAGGCATTGTTATCATAGGTTTTCTGATGCTTTACCAAGGGAGCTCAATACTTTCTTTTGCCTTTTACACGTGGGCAAACTATGGCATAGAGATCTGATGGCTGTTCAGAGCAATTCTGTAGGAATTGGAACCAACTGGACTGAGTCTTGGAACTCAGTCCACTGGGTGAGACTGGGCTTAGTGTGAGTGGCCCTTTCCAGCCCTGCCAGGCCCAGATTCTGCCTTCCCTGTAAGAAAAAGAAGTTTGTTCTTTTTCTGAGGTTGCTTTAAACCTGTAGAACTTGCTGTGCATTGCATTGCATTGATGTACCCCCTGCAGTGTTATTGAGGGTATTAATGGGACATGTTTCCACAGCCAACAGTGTTGAATGTGAGCGCCTGTGTTCAATGAAAATCAGCTCTTCAGAAAGCATAGCAGCCCTGGTTTGCAGACATTAGTGGTGGCCAAAGTGCTTCTAGTTAAAATGCCGTGCCTTGTTTCTCATTCAGAATAGTCTGAATTTAACATCTAGCTATTTGCTTTTGTTATGTTTTAACTCGTTTATAAGATCAAATGAAGAAGCACGTTGAGCTTCAGCACTATGAAAGGTCCTTTTCATCTCTGGGCATGCCCGTGGCTCCTTCAGGGTTAGAAAGAACTAAAGCACTGTCTCTTCTGGGTGAGGAGCTGGTCCCTTGGCAGGCTTTGAGATGGTTTCTACCTGGAGCTTTTCAACATGCTCCTTTTGCAGTGGTATTTCCATCTGTGTTATTACAAAAACCATGAAATTAACTACAGCGCCACAGATGAAAGGGAAAAGATGGCAAGGTTCAATGAGTCAGGGTAATAACATATCATTTCCTGAGACTGAATTGCTGCTTTCATTTCATGTGCAGGTGATCACTGTTTGCAGTAGATAGGCTGGGACCAAGGATGATGTGGAGATAAACCCTTCATTCAGTCTTCTGCTCCCAAGTCCAAGGCTCAATAACAGAATCATTGTCTGTGAAAGGGCTTAAAAAAATATTTATGACTCATGATAAAAGTATTTAGAAACAGGCCCTGCCTCTGGACACCTGCAATATCGCATTTATTCTGAGGCTCAGCTGAAGAGAGACCATAAAAAAGAGATCTGGGGGCAAGGAGAAAAGATCCTAAGCATTAAATGTCGATGAATCTGATTAATGGAAACACAAACTCTTGAGATCATCAAAGGTTATAATCGCTCAAGTGGAAAAGCTTATTTCAGATGATTCTGTGTTAACAGTAGGCTTGAGTTTCACCTACAGTGAAAGCGGAAGTGTCCATTCCTGGGGATAAAGTGTCAGGCAGTACCTCATCTGAGATGTCCCATGATGACAACGTTGTTGAACCCAGCTTGGCTCCATATAAAATCAACAGGAACTGAAGACTGAGATGTCTCAGATTTAGGATTTGACTGTCAAAAACCTGAATTTCAATGATAATTTTGCCAATCTTAGGCGCAGGTTGAGAGTTGATGTGCATATGTCATTATCTGTACAGGGACAACAAGCACAAAGTGTGGCGAGCTGTAGTAACCTTCCTGATGGATAGAGAATAGAATTAACCTCCTTTCCTTTCCCCTTTTTCCTACGCCTTCTATGCATTTTCTACCACAGAGCAAAGAGCAAGGCTAGCAGCTCCACTCCCTACCCCACATAACTGTTCAGCAGAGGAATTTCACACCCTTACTAACACTGCAGTGGTGCTGCCAGCAGACTGGAAGCAAATCCCTCTGGGATGCTGCTACTTAACCGAAAGTATTTGCAGGAAGGCAGCATAAAACACTGCCAGCCCTGCTGACATCTGGGCTCTGTGGTGTTAAGAGGGTTGGGAAAGCTGTCACATACTTCACATGAACAGGGCTAATAACAACTTGGGCTGCGGTTGCAGGCTTTTCTTTTAAGCCTCCTAGAAAGCAGCACAGAAATGTTTCCTGTGCTGTTTTCCATTCATGCCATTCATGCCTTGCTTCCTGGTTGACTTCTTGTCCTTGCTCCTCACTGGTGGGAGCTCAGGTCCTCTCCAGGGCAAAGTGGGGTTTGAACTCCAGTGGCTTTTGGGGTTGTAAACTGCTTGGAGCAGGGCATATGTCTTGTTCTGTATTGGCAGTGTCTGGATGCGGGGACTTAGAGTGCTTACATGTTCAGCGCAGAGCTCTGAAGATGCTCCACTGTGCTCTTGTTTGATAGGCAGCCTAACGTACTGCCATACTTACAAGATTTAGAATCGTAGAATTAGCTGGGTTGGAAAAGATCTTTAAGATCATCAAGTCCAACTGTTACACCAGCACTGCCAAGTCCACCACTAAACCATGTCATTAGCAGTTGTCATTTATTAGGAATGTTCTCCTCCAGTTTAGAACATCTAGCAAAGCTGTTCTTCCTCCTCTCTATGTTAAACACAGAGGAGTTTGTCTTTTGTGGCAAGACAGGGTTGTGAACTTGCATCCTCTGCCATGTTAATGTGGTTTTCCATTCCCTTTAGCCCTAGGTGACATATTTTGATGTCTGGAATAGATAGTTGCTGATACTTTTGCAGCATTCCCGATGAACATGTGTCCTAGCTGTTAATACTCTGTAGATGCACCTGAGCTTGCTTTCTGCTTGTGTCTGTTGCAGAAGCAAAAAGCCCCGTGAACCTGTGCAAGCCCAACCCATGCATGAACCAGGGCGTATGTGTCCTTGGACCTGCGAGCTACCGGTGTGAGTGCCATGGCTGGGAAGGACCCCACTGTGAGAGCAGTAAGGATCAGCAGATATAGCAACCACAGCAGACACCATCCGGTCTGCCAGCCCCTCTGAAGGGATCCCACATCTCCACCTCTCCCTCAAGCAGAGACGTGGCTGTAACTCTTGGGCAGCTGTGTGGTGATTGGGTCTTGGTGCTGATGTGGCCTCTGTCACAACCCCTCTTTGACTTCCAAGGTGGAAATCTCTGGCTCCTTTTTAATGTACGGAGCTGTCTTTGTTGGAATGTGGGACACCACACCTATTGCTTTCAGTGCTTTCCATGGTGTAAAAGCCTCTCTGTTGCCTTTCCTCTCTATAGCTGGGAGGCAGTGGCCAGGAAATGGTGAGTCTCTGGCCCTCCAGAGGTAGTTGTGTGCCCATAGTGGGAAGTTCTTAGTTAAGTGGATCCAATGTTGTGCTCTTTACCTGAGCCCAGGAGTTCTGACCTCCACCCCACAGCCTCTAACATCTGACAACTTAAGAGGATGCTTCCTGGGTTGTAATGGACTGAGTGTGACCTTATCCTCTGGTCAAAAAACCCTTATCCCACTTCTGCACTTCTCTTCTACAACAGGAGTTCTCCGGGGTGATTCTCCACGATCCCCAGTACTTCCTCCGCACTCCCGTGTGCAGTGGACTCCAAGGGCTTTGCAGCACTTCTCCAGAGCCCCCTGGCACACCAGAAGACACATGGATCATGGACACTGACACAGAGGCACCGAGTGCTCCAGTTCTCCATCCAGGAACACTGCCATTCTTAGGCACAACCTAGCAAGCCACCACTGCCCCTGGCAGTGACTGAGATGCTTCAGCACAGGGACTGTGTCAAGGCCATTCCCAGTTTCTGCACTGCACACTGGGCTTCCCAGTGCTCTCTTTCTTTTGTAATTGCAGTAAATATTTGTGTTTAAGTATTCATTGTTGACATTTTGCATTTCCTCGTTCAGGTTCTAGTGCTGTTGAGTATTATTATTTCTTTAATGGACTTCTTGAGAGATCTTTGAGTTAGTCTAAAAATGCATAGAAGTCTGAGCAACTCTGGAGCTCCTGTTAAAGAAGTATAATGTAGATAATGCACTGGCAGAGGAGTTGCTGGAGTGAATGGCTTGCTACAGGCAGGAAGACAAATAAGAGGAAGGAGAAATGGTTATGATCCTCTATCCTGCTTTGTAAGTTGTCCATGATGCTTTCTTCTCTGACTTTATTTGGAGTGATTGAATATGGTTTAGCTTCATAGTAATTTGTAAGCATTTATAAGGAGAGGTTTGAAAAGCATGGGTTTGGCAAGAGCATTGAGTGGTTTATGCAGCTCCAAAGCAGAGCTGGGACAGGCAGTTTTTCAGTAGATGCATTTTCTCCCACATTTAACCCAGGTCAAATCTAATTACCAGGGCTGCAAATATGCCAAGTAAGGGCAATCCCCAACCATTTGCAAACAAAGATCTGGTCTGTTGTAGGCTCTGGATGGAGCCATAGTTTGTATCATCCCTCTGGTCTTTGACTTTGTTGTCTGCTTTCCGGTTTAACTCCCTGCCCAGCCTCACTGTTATCTGCCGTCCACAGTCTGACTTGGAGGGGACAGGACCAGGACAACATCCTCAGAGGCTTCACATGGGTGCTTGGAGCAGAATATGTCAGAGGGCAAAGAAGCCTGAACCTCTCTTCCTTGATCCCATCTATCCTTTCCTTTCTCCTCCTGCAGGCCACCTCTTTACTCTCTCCTTTACCCATGTATATTTTTCTCTTATTCATTCCTTTTTGCACGTTCCAGGTCAAGCCTCACCTCTTCTTTTTGGTGCTGCTTCCATGGCTTAGAGCTCTGCCACGTTGCTTAGCTCTCCTTTTGGAGCTGGATGGGGAGAACAGCATGCTTGTCCTGGCCTGAACCCGAACAGACAAGCTGAATGGCACTTCAGCCTCCCCTTGCTGTTTAAGCTGATCTTGTCCCTGGCACAGCAGTCTAGAGCACAAGCTGGGTCTCTGGTGTGCTGTGATGGTTCACGTGTCTCCAAAGACAGTTTGGCCACTTGCCTGCATCCTTTGGAGCATCATCCTCACTGGATCACATGATGCTGTAAAATTGCTCCCTAGGGCCTGTGCTTCACACTATTGGGTTGTTCTCTGCTGCCTTTCCCATGGTGTCCATTACCTTGGGAGTGCAGGAGCAGCTCTTGACAGGGCTGAGGCAGAGACATTGACTGTGTTTGCCAGCACTCATGAAAATAGCATCTATTGTTCCTAGAAGAAGAAAAATGCCTTCATCCGGATGTCCTGGCCCCGTGTGTGAACAGTAACATTAGATGTACTAAGCGAGACACAAATTACTCCTCAGGTTTGCTGTCAAGAGAAAAATGGTCTAAAAGCACTCTTGGGGATGAAAGCTGGCACTGAGACAGGAGCAGCACTGTCCTACCTTGTGGGAGAGACAAGGCTACGAGAAAAGAGAATTCCCTCTTTCTTTTCACTGTCACTCAGTAGATTGTCTGTGTCCTAAGGCACAGCAAAATAGAGATTTAGTTGAAGGCTGATATTTGAGGTAGAAACTAATCTATTAATGTTCAGTCGTCACGGGCACTTGTACTCTGTAGGACTGGTCTCCCCTCTCAAACGGAAGCATATTTGCCTTGTCTGGCACACAGCTCTGGAGCTGGGGTGTGCTTTCCTGGCCTCATACACATGCTTCAAGCCTTTTCCTCGTATCTCTGTTGCCTGCAGTATAGTTTCCACAGCTGCTGAGCACTTTGTTTTGTGGCAGCTGTGGTTTGGTGTAACCTTTGTAACTTCTTTTTGCTTTAATACATAGCTGACAAGTACATTTGTACAGTGCATGGGCTTTACTGCGACAAGGGGTGCTTGCCTGGGTCTGAGCTGGGGAAACCTGGAGTTTGTACCATCCTGCTGGTTTTAAGTGCTGATGGATAGACAAACCTCTCTGGGTGATTCACGAACCACAGACTGCAGAATCTCGAGTGGGAGACATTTTAATGCTGGATGGGATACAACTAGCCCTGTGCATCAGTTCTTCAGGTAGAGATGGCATGAGAGATGGGAAACTCACGGAGCAGTTTCAGGAAAGCTGGTTCCTAAACCCAGCCCTTAGCCTCTGAGTGCATCTGGCTGGGGACTCGGTGCCCAAAGTGTCCCAGGAATCCCCATGTGTTAGTGATCTATGATTGATCTGTAGTGATCTGTGATGGGATGTGCTGGGACTGCGACCTTCCTCCTAAACACGAGTGATTGGATGCTTGCTTAGATGTGCTCTTGGCCATGGCAGCACCCACCAGCTCTTCTTTTGGACAGGACAAAGCGCTTTGCGAGGTAAGAAGGTGGTGGGGCATTGAGGGGAGGTGGGAAAGGCCAAGCTGCTAACAAAGAACGGGATATATGGGATGGTCTTGGAGAGTCCTGCTTGATCCCACAGGCAGGCAGGACACTGCTGAACAGTTGTTGAGGCTGTTTGCTTTTCCTTTTTACAAATCTGAGTTGAAGGTCGGGGCTCATTTCTAGGCTCTTTCTCCTGCAAATTTTAATTAAGAAAGAATAAATGGCTTTGGTCTTTGACATGATCCCTTATTAAATTCACTCTCACAGACCGGGATCCAATCAGAAACACTTAATGAGAACTTACCCCATGGGAGCTCATTCCCTTGAGGCTGGCACAGCCACTGAGGAGCTGGGGTTCCTGTGAAGCCAGCGCTAATCCTGTCTGGCACTGGGGGAGCACAGAGGATGCTGTCTGTGCCAGGTTGTCGTTAGATGTCTGGGCTGCTGTTCCTAATGGAGCTGTGAATTACTCTCGCTCTGTAGGATTGCTGGATGAGCCTGTTTCTCCTTTAAGAAACTGGGTTTTAAGTAGGTAGCGTGTAGTTTACCCCCTTTATTTTTACCTTCCCTCACCAAGCAAAATCATGCCTGTTTGTGATGAGTAAATGTGTTTGGTGCCCATACTGTAGAGGTTGCAGCAGGGAAGCTGGACTTTAGACCCTTATATATCACCCTCTCTGATCACCAAGAGCTGAGACCAGGCTGTGAGAGGTCTGCTGATGCTCCCCTTAAAGCCAGCTGGCTTCTTCAGCTTACAAAACTCCTGCAATCTTACTTTGCTCAATAGAAGTAAATGGATTTTATATCTGAGACAACTTATATAAACATATAGGCCAGTTTCTCCATCAATGAGAGGCAGGTTTTTTCCCCCTTTAAAATCTGGCACTTGTGTCTTAGCTGCAAATCAAAGTGCCACCAGCTCACTTGATGTGCTAGGCAGGATCCCCCAGTAGCTGCTGTAGGGTTGCTCCAAGTATGCAAAGCAAGAACTGAAGGTGCTTATGTGAGAAACTTGATAAGAAAAAGCATTTGTAGCAGCAAATTTCCTTCCAGCAGAATATGGGCTTCTGCTTGTGACACCCTGCAGGCCCCATGGTGGCATGGCTGTGTTGCGTAAGGGTGAGAATTACACTGGGAGTAACTAACAAAGCAATAACAGTAAGTATCGTGTCTTAGGCAGTCAGTAGCAGTAGGACCTCTGCCTTCCTGCACAGCTGTATCTTTAGACCCAGTCCTTCAACACCGTATTTGGTAGGATGAGACTGGGGTGAGCAAGCCTTTTAGTCTGAGAGGCAGCTGTGTTTGCTACCAGGATGGTCCACAGCCATCTAAAGGCGGCATTGTGCTAGGGACAGCTAGAGATAATAGAGATGTTACAAAGCACCCGTGAGTGATGCAGTGCTGCTGGGGAAGGACAGGATTGACTGCTGTTTCCCCTTCAGCTCACAGAAACAGCAACCCCAAGTCGAGATGTTCTTTTGGGAATCCCAGGCTTGGAGGCTGGCAGGATGCTAATGGGCTTGTTGGCAGGTTTGTGTTAGTGGTTGGGCTAGGAAAGGCAGGGGAGCAGGATCTTCCCCAGGACTTTGTGCCATAGCTAGGGTGCCTTTCTGCAGGAGTGGTACAGCCACCAAAAGGTATGTTACAGACGTGTCTGGCTTGGTGGCTGTTTTGTAAAGACCGGCCTCAACCACTTCACTAGCGCTTTTCCTTCCTTTCCATCTAAACCCCATCCTGGTTTTCCCTTCAGTGACAGCAGGCACTAAGCCTTGCACACAGTCGCTATCTAGTGGCCAGAGAAAGGTAGCGGATGCAATTTTCTCTGCGGGTTTTATGCGAGAGAGCTGTGCTATGGCGATACAGGCAGGAATCTTTTACATGTATTCATGTAAAGTGGCACGGTTATTGCTATTTTTCAGCGCGTTGGCTGTCCGAAAATGCTTTTTATTGACGGTGTAGCCCCTATAGGTGACTACATTGTTTAAGACATAGTCCACTGTAGCTATAGACTGCATAGCTAAGGAACTTTGTCGTAACCAACAGTATTGTGGGGGTTTTATACTTGGAACTCTACTGGAAAATAGCACAAGAACAAGCCACACGATGAAGAAAAACCACTGCTAACATAATACACTCATCATTTTATTATAAAACCCTCTAAAGCGCCACTTTATAGGTCACAGTTACAACAAAGGAAATGCCTTGAGTTAGGAAAACAATGGGGATGCAGAGGAATTGTTTTATGTTTCTTGTCTGGGGAACGTGTGCTGCTCAGGACTTGCCCATGTTTACTTCCTCCAATGGAGACATCCCAGCAGGACCACTGATGCTGCCTGGGTGGGGAAAGCAGAGCTGCTCTCATCCATCGCTGTCTCAGTACCACTGTGAAATGTCTGGACAACTTCTGGAGGATGACAGCGGGGTGGATGGTGAGGGCATGGTACTACAGAGATACTTAGGGTGTAGAGAGGTCTCCTGCCAGCTCATCATGGGTCAAAACAAAAGCTTCATGGTGTCCATGGCCTCCATCTGTGCTCTGGCAAGGGAAGCCCCCCCGGGTCCTGAACTAGAAGGTTCAGTGGTTTGTGTGCATGAGTTTTTCCTATGTGCAAACCTTGCACAGGGACAAGGGTGATAGATGTACTGCTCTGAGGCCTGGGATTAGCCATTCCTCCATCTGCACCACAGCAGAGAGCTCAAAGTAAGAAGCAGCAGCACTGAGGTCACCCTTATTGCCTTCAGGATACCCTGACCAAGTGCTTCGTTGCACCCCAGCCCCATGGCAGTGGTAAGCAAGCCCAGAGGCCCTGGTCAGCACATCCTCACTCAGCCCAGTGCCACCACCAGCTTGGGGTCACTGCCCTGCAGACCCTCTGGGCTGTTGGGCCTTTGAGTGGAGAAGGAGCATCCCTTTGGAAGTGATCTTGGGCCTGTCAAAGGGTTTCAAGGCTGAGGAAGGTACAACATTTTGCCTGTCTTTACCCCAGCTCTGGGTGCTGCTTGCCGGTGTAGCTGCAGGACCCCAGAGCAACCCAGCCAGGGTACTGGTGTGTACTGGTGCTGCTTTAGCTTTGCAGGGTTAGAAAACGGGTTCAACCCCAGCACCACCAACTCAGTTACTGAGTCTGGGCCCCAGGGCTGGAGCAATGAGAGGAGACACCAAGAGGCGTCCCCAGGCCATCAGACATGATAGCATGTTAGAGAGAGGAGAGGGTGCATGGATTTCTGACAGCCTCTCTACTCTCCTTCAACTTCCAATGTCTCCAAGTTTAGCAGTCCCAAACGTCCAACATCTTTCATTAGAAACCTTGTCCAGGACAGAGATGGGTGGGATGTGTGGGCCAGGGCCCGAAGGCTATATATTAAGTTAAATAATCTGGAAATCAAGGTGACAGCACCAATGTGGCCAGCAGCCCAACCCCTGAAGCTGAACAGGTCAGGCTGGTCAGCCCTGCCTATTGTGAAGGGGCTCCTGAAGACATCCCCATGTCTTCAAAAGCAGATTGTACGTTTGTGGAGACCAGAGAGCATCAGCAAAATGGGGCTCATAGCTGGGGCAGGAGCATGGGGACTGCTTTACCTCCCCTCCCCTGGGAAAGAGCAAGCCCTGAGGGGATAGATACACCAGGATCCAGCTTCCCATATAACAGCTGAGCAGGCCTGGGCCTTTGATGAATTATTAACAAACCTTCAAATAGGATTTCTTTTCCAGAACAAACTCCTCAGGTGAAAGAGGATTAACTGAATCTGCTTGCAGATCTCCATTGCCCAGAGCTCTTGGTGCCACCAGCCTGTACCACATCTTACAGCACGAGAAGGTGAGCAGGGATCTTCCTTGACACTCTGGCAAAGCTGGAGCAGGCTGGTAGGAGTGAACACATGCTGGGGTGAATCAGGACACCAGTTAGGAATCCCTTGAACAGGCTGCTGTGTGCTTCTCATTCATGTCTTGAGCATCACTCAGGTGTGGGTATTGCCATTGACTGAAAGCTGGATGAAATGCAGCTGAGTGATGACTGGCAGCAAGACAGGAGACTTTAGCTGACTGCAGTTTGTCACAACAGGTTGAAAATCACTGGGGTATAAAGAATAGCAGAGGCCTCTTCTGAACCCACTACTGCCACTAATATAGAAACCTTAATGACTCATTGATAAACCTTCAGAGTAGAAATACACAGAACACCCCTATGTACAGCAACATTCTTGTATACATCAACTGGGTTAGGAACTTGATGCAAGGATTGCCACTGGTTGTTATTGTTTTAGCTACATGATTGGGACTTGTCTGGAAAGAGCAAGGTCATTTGGGATAACTCGTATTGGCAGCAGTTGGCTCCGTTGCTGCACTGAGCAGTTGGTGTGATGTGGAGGAGGCGCTTGGTGTGTGGTTGTGTTGCACAACTAAACCTCCACCTAAAGATGATTGAATCCCCTTGGCCAGGAATGGGCAATTCCAGTCTTTAGTCCATCTAAAAAGATGTGCTTCTAACTAGCTCCCTTCTTCTCCCATTCCTGCCAAAGAATAAAGGCAAATTAGTCAAAAGGCAGATCTGGAAAGCCACAATAGTTGTAATGTGCGTGGTCAACCCAAGTGGTTTGGGCTGCAGAATAGGTCAGGGCTCTCTCTCTGTTGAAAGCAATACACACATTTATTCATTTAAATCACAGCTAAGGCAAACCCAGGTGAAAAGACCAGAGGAAAACCAGGCTCCGAGTGGTGCTTTGTCAGGGGTGAGACACTCCACCACCACATCCCACCACTGCCAGGAGGCAAAAGCAGCAGCTTGTACAAATTATCACGTACCTTAGCTTTCTGTAGGACTGTTCCCTTCCCTGTCACCATGACGGATAAAGGCCTGTTTTTTAAGGCTGTTGCTGAATTGACTGGTGAGTTGTCTGCGCTGTTTGCTGGACTGGCACTTTTTGCCTGAATCTACAGTAAAAAGAATAGAAGGGTGATGACCAGCCTACCAACAGAGATTGCTGCCTTTCCTCACCATCTCCTTTCTCACAGTCGCATCCCACTTGCACTGAGGAACATGTATTTCAGTGACATCCAACTTCAAAATACCAGTACGTGTGTGGTGTGTTTGGGCATTGAGGACTCAAGCAGAGATTCAGAGCAGGGCTCAGGCACTGACCATCTCCGTCCCATGGGAACCAAGTTCCCAAGAAGGAACTTGGCTGCCTGAATCTCCCCCAAAACCACTCTGTGGCTCAGCTGAGCACAGAAGGAGCTGGGTCCAAACCTGCATGGCCCAGGAGGGTGTTGTTCAAAGTCCCACGTGGAAATACAATCACTCTCTTGAGCCCCAACCCCCTTTCACCTCCCCATCACTGCTGCTACCTCATTATGTTATTATTATACTATTATTTTACGTCTATATATAGCTAATAATTTACATAACACTTAAGATATAATCTAGACTTTAATATAGGATTACATATTATAATAATTTAATGCTGTTATTAATTATTACTTTATTAAGCAGGCTGAGACAATGGGACTGCTTGGCTGCTGGAAAGCCACTGTGCACCCCAGGGGTATCCCACATACCCGGGGGGCTGCGTTCTCCAGGTGTGTGGTATCCACCGCGGTGCCCAACGTCACGGGGCCAGATTCCGCCTTCTTCAGGTTCTCCTTCACTTCCACCAGGCTCAGCTCCAGGTCCACCCTCCGGCTCTCCTTCCTTTTGCATTCTTCTTCTATCTCCTTCAGCCGCTGCTCCAGGCTCTTGTCTGTGAAGGGAAGGAGGGAGGGGTAACTTGATTCTGGCTGGGAGCTTGCAGAGCTCACGAAGGGAACAGGGACCAGGGCATGTCCTGTATGTTTTACTTGTATCTCCTTATATTCTCTGGGCAACCTGTGCCAGCACCTGACCACCCTCACAGGGAAGAATTCATTCTTAATATCCAATCTAAATCTCCCCTCTGTCAGTTCAAACCAATTCCCCCTTGTCCTATGTCTACATGCCCCTCTCAACACATCACCCCTTGCCCAGCTCTACCTGTGTTACCCCCAAGCATTTCCTTCAGCTCCCGCCTCTCCTTGCGTAGCTGGGTGAGCTGAGCCCGGATTTCATCCTTCTCCTTCTCCAGCCGCTCCTTCTCCTCTGTAAACCGCTTCACCTCCGCTTCTGTTCTGTTCTTGCCCAGCTTGGTTTCCACTGCTGATGCTGCAAAAACATCCCACCAAAACAAGGGGGAAAATCAGGAAGGAAAGCTTTCTTAGGTGCTCAGAAACAAACGAATGAGGGTCTGGGAAGTCACCAGCCAGGAGACTCATCACCCCCTTTTAAAGCTACTGTATAGCAGCATCAAGGGAACCACAGGGCAAAACTCACACTTACAGCACCGCCTCCCTCCAAGCCCCTGCTGCCCCAGTGTCACTCGCTCACCTGGCAGCGGCATCTTGGGCCGGTGTGCGGGTACCAGCTGAGGGCTGCCCGCTGTCCCTGTGCCCAGCGGCACCTCGGGGGCTGGCTGGGGGAAGGCGATGTTCTGCTGCTGTGTCTGGATCTTGACAGCAGGCATCCGCGGCAGCGCCTCGTCGGGCTCTGGTTTCTCTGGCTGTTTCTGGGGCAGAAATGAGGTGGGATGATGTAGGTGGGGAGAACCGGCTCACTGGTTAAGCCTGCACCACACCACAGTCCAGGACCGTACCTGCTCCAAGGTCTCCATCTCCTTACTAAAGGGCTCGGCTTCCTTAGGCACAAGGGCTGGCTCTGCTGTGCAACCTGCTGCAGCCTTGTTGGCAGCCCTTTCTAAAGACGGTGAGCTGAGGGGTGAAGGCTGGCATGACATCTTGCCAGCACAGTGCAGGAAGGACTTCACTGGGGTGAGATCCAGGTATACTCTGTCTTGGTCCCCTTCTGCTTTGCTCTCATTCTTGGGTACTTCTTCCTGCAAAAGGAGAATGTTCCCCTGAAATGGGACCATCTGCTGCAGTATAGGAAACATCTCGCTGCAAAGCAGCAGTATCTGAGGCAATCTGGTGTATTTTCCATAAACCTTAGAGGAATTAAAAACCCATTCTCTATGTCATTCCATATCGGGCTTTTTTGGTGTACTGAAGGAAAGGTCCTCTTGCTCTCCTTCAACAGCACTTTCTAATGGTACCAGCAGCCCCATCCAAGGATCTCACACTGTTGTACATCTAGCAACCCCTGCCAGATTCTTTCCTTGGATAACAGTCCCATCCCCAGCATAGTCCATCTTTTCTGTCCTTACACAAGACTTGTTCTTATAAGCATCAAAGGGAATTTGGATAGACCAGGCTCCAAACAACCAGCCATCAATCACCAAATAATCCATGCTGTTTGCTGATGGAAACTGTGGGATTTTATCCCAGCTGCCTGAGAATCCCTACAGCACCCTGCTGGAAATTTCTCTCCCATTCTCTACTGCCTCCTCTCCAGCACTCACTTTGCCCCATTGCAAAAGCCTGGATTTCCCCAGGGCCAGGAAATTCCCTTTGCTGCTGTTGGAAAACGCTCCCCCTCCACTGCTGGAGACTCCCCCATGGCCAGATGTTTGCCCATGGTGCAGCACGGGGTGATGATGCCTCTTACCACAGGCAGGTCTGGCAGATCCACATCGTCGTACAGCTCCTCCTGCTGCACCTTGCCCTTCGGCAGGTTGTCGATATAGGCATTGGGCTCAGAGTACTTCCTCTGCATTAAGCTGTGAACAAGAAGCAGGACATCCCATCAGGTTGTGCTGCTTTTTGGGGCATCTGAGCATAGTGGTCCTGGGGTCTGGGCAGGGCTGCATGGTCAGATGCAGAAGATGAGAAGGTAGAGCCATGCAGCAATGCGAGCACTGCTGCTGTCACATTTCCCCTTGGCTCTTCCTCACCCACCCTCAGGCACAGCACTGCAGCAGCACTACAGCCCTGTCCCAGTGGCACAGTGAACCACATGTGTGGGTGCCCATGGCCTCATACAGAATGATAGAATGGTTTGGGTTGGAAAGGAGCTTCAAAGCTCATCTAATCCAATTCCCCTGCAACAAGCAATCTTCAGCTAGATCAAGTCCATCAACCAAGTCCACCCCACCAACCCGCCTTTGCAAGAACCACCTAGGCATGTGCCCTAGCCCCATGGCAAGCTGCAGCTCAGGTTAGATATGCCATGGTGAGACAAGTGCTGTCCTGTCCCTCACTGAGCTTCTAAAGACAGTGACGAGCTGTGAATTTACTACCCCTTCCCATGTGGGAGGCAGCCAACCTCCCACAAGCAGAGGCACCCTTGCTCCAGTTGCTTTCCCTCCACCAGCATCCCCATTCCCACCGACGTACAAGAAGGAGTTCTTCGCGGCGCTCACGATGCAGGAAACCCTGTCAGCATCCACGTAATCGTAGGTGAATTCCTCTGGGTCTGTTTTCGAACCTGACTCCGACAAGAGGAGGCCCAGCCAGTGACCCATTTCCTCCGAGGACTTGGCCTATGGGGAGATCAGGCAGTACAGGTTACAACAGCAGTTTCTCTTCACTCCCAAGGCTAATGCTGCTTAGCCCTGCAAAGGGAAGTATGCTGGGCTTGCAAGGGGAAAGATGAATTGCTGGCTATTTATATTAAACGTGAGGCTGCATTGAAAGAAGAAAGAAGTACCCCTCTGTGTAAGAACTGATGTGCAAATTTGGAAGATAAATGAGTGCAGCTCTTTGATTAACTCTAGTTAACCTGCATTTTCTTTTTGATGGTGATCAACTCAGCTGCTTACAAGAGTAAGAGCAGTCTCTGCGGCTGGAGATGCTGGCATGGAGCTGGCTTTGGCAAGGAAAGCATGCGGGGTTTATTTTGCACCAGCAGAGCGCAGCAATGGGATTGCCAAACACGGACATGCAAAGAGACCTGAGCGCACAAGGGAGCCTGCGAGTTCCTTATGGCAGAGCCCAAACCCCTTGCAGGGCTGAGAGGAAAGAGGGGAAGAGAGGAGTTTAAAGCAGGATCAGAGAACATCAAAGACAGCCCGTTGCTTTAACATAGAATAGTTAGGGTTGGAAAGGACCTTAAGATCATCCAGTTCCAACCCCCCTGCCATGGGCAGGGACACCCCACACTAAACCATGTCACCCAAGGCCTCATCCAACCTGGCCTTGAACACCACCAAGGATGGAGCATTCACAACCTCCCTGGGCAACCCATTCCAGTGCCTCACCACCCTTACAGTAAAGAATTTCTTCCTTATATCCAATCTAAACTTCCCCTGTTTAAGTTTGAACCCGTTACCCCTTGTCCTATCACTACAGTCCCTGATGAAGAGTCCCTCCCCAGCATCCTTGTAGGCCCCCTTCAGATACTGGAAGCCTGCTCTGAGGTCTCCACGCAGCCTTCTCTTCTCCAGGCTGAACAGCCCCAACTTTCTCAACCTGTCTCCATACGGGAGGTGCTCCAGTCCCCTGATCATCCTCGTGGCCTCCTCTGGACTTGTTCCAACAGTTCCATGTCCTTTTTATGTTGAGGACACCAGAACTGCACACAATGCTCCAAGTGAGGTCTCACGAGAGCAGAGTAGAGGGGCAGGATCACCTCCTTCGACCTGCTGGTCACGCTCCTTTTGATGCAGCCCAGGATACAGTTGGCTTTCTGGGCTGCGAGCGCACACTGCCAGCTCATGTCATGATCAGTACTAAATGAACACCCTGATATTTTGCACAATGAAGAGTTAAATATGGTGCCTTGTAGCCAGCTATAGCAAATAGCCACATGTACTTGTGGTAGTGAGGGATTTCCACCTGAAGCAAGAAGATGCAGCCATCTTTTGCTTTGATTTAAAGACAGCAGTCAGCACAAAGGGAAATTCAGGGCAAATGAATCCCAAACTGGAAAGTATATTTTAAGCTTCCAATCTGTTTTATTTAGCAGGGACTCAAGCCCCTGAGAAGCCAGCCAGCCTGTACAAAATACACATTCTCCCATTCACAAAACATGAACTTTCCCAGCACCTCTTCTTCACACCTGTAATTAGGCAAGATTCCTCAGACACAGACATACCCTGAACCAGAAGCTAAACAAAAACACCTTCGAACTTCATGGCAGGCCCTCGAAGTCAGTTGTTTAGCTATAAATATTCCACCCACTGGAAAAATACAGGAAATTGCTCACATTGTCCACCTCCTACTATAACCATGCTGTCGTCAGAGAGAACTAAGATTAGAGATAAACAGTCCTGGATGCAGGCAAAGGAAAGTAACAGATGGAGATGAATTCACTTGCACTTTCAGGGGCAGATCTGTGATCAGTTTAGTTTCACAAGCCACGGCTTTAGGACTCCCTGTTTGCAGAAGGTGAAGTTCTCTGTTCCTCCTAACCACAGACTTAAATCCCTAAAGTGGCATTCCTCTCACCTAACATTAGCTATCTGAAATACATCCCATATAACTTAATCATCATACAAGGTTATCCTATAGTCAGTGGAGAGAGATGGGCATCTCTAGAGGACCCCTCATCCCATCCTAAGATGAGTGCCTAAGATGAAGGCTGAATGGTCCTCTGGAGGCACCAGCATCAGACACAGCCTAGACTGACAGCTAGGTTGGACACCTTCTAGGTGACCACAGGCAGATGAACCGAAGTCCCTCGGCTTCAGGTTCTGTTTTCCTGGACTGAGGGCTCCTCTGAAGGACCTCACCAGCATTTAGGCCTCCTGAGACACCCACGCTGACAGCTTAAAGCAGAAATGTCTTGGAGATATGCACCCTACCTCCAGAATGACCCGCTCTTCCCCATTGTGCAGGATGCGGAAGGAGTAGAGATGATCCGGGCTTGGCTCTGGGATAATTTCACAACCTGCCAGGCTCAGGGGCTGCTGAGCCAATTTGCTCCGGTTCTTGTCCTGGTAGAAATGCAGGTGACCATCTTTTATCTGGCACCAACGGGACTTCCACTGGGTGTTCACTAGCACATTCAGGTAACCTGCAAGCAAGCATGGGTTACTTAGGCACATCTACCCCACAGGGAGAGGGAATCCAAACTCACTGTGTGCATGAGGATGTCGGATGGGTAAGTTCTGAGATCACCACACAACACAAAGCCACTGACAATGACAAAGAGCAAAAGCACAAGCTGCCCTATCCATACAGAACAGGATGAAAAGGGTAAAATCCGTTCAAAATGAGACCTTTGTAATTCAGGTTAGGTTTGGAGCAGCAAATTGGCTGCACAGGGTTAGACAAAGTTGGTCCCAGATGGTGAATAACAGCTGACCCTCACAACTCTCCCCCTGCTGACTCCTACACCCTAGGCTAATGCCCAGGATGAGCAGCACAGATGCCTTCTGCGTGCACATCTGGTATTACCTGCCCTTCCTACTGGGTCACCCTGCAAGCTACTGCCCCCCTTGTAAGCCACGCAGTCACCTTAATATGTAAGAGGTACCATAACCTATATGGATTTACTGGTATAGACCAAGCAGACTGTGGCCTCTTTGCCTCAGGACAGCCTGGCACCTGTGTGTTTGAGGAGGAGGATGCCTGGTGCTCATCCTGCCCTGCACACCGAGATCCAGCACTGAGATAAGTCCCTGCAGAGGAGCTCGTGCTGCCACTTACTTGAAGTCTCCAGGGATCTCTCTGGGCTATCCAGGGAGCTGGATTTCTTCCTCCCGAGGTTCATGAGGTTGCTCAGCTTCAGGCCAGATGTGCCCTTCTTTTTAACTACCAGAAAAGAAAATGAAAGAGACATTTGTGTGGCTTTCCTAACCCCCAGCCGTACACGCAGCCTGCTGTCCCTGCTAGCCCACAGTCCAGGGAGACGATGAGCAAGATGGCACCAGTAAACCCAGAGTGATTTGCTGAAGATACTTAATCTATATTGCTTTAAACTTGGGTTAGTTCCGACCAAACACCAGTCACTGCATGAAGGCTGTTTGCACAGGTCTTGCTGTGCAGGTGCAAACCTCCCTTCACTTTCTTATACTACAAAGAATGGAATTGAAAAGAGGGACTTAAGGTGGGGAGGGTGAAAGCTTATGCCCAAAGACCCTCTTCAGCATTTTCCTACCGAGCATCATATCAGTCAGTGCATGGATATAGCTGCGTAATCATCAGGTAATCACGGTGAGAAATCAAGTTGGATGGTTTTAGTCCAGATTTTCCTTTCCCGTACTCTAACAAAATGATGGATTCCTAGTGTAAAGGACTCAGCAGCCAAGTTCCATCTGTTAGGTGACTCCAGCTGAGTCCTCAGCATGGCTTTATCTTCCTCTATCCCTCATATACATAGATGGTGCTACCATCCTTCTAATGGAGCATGCTCTCTTTCAATGTACTTACCTGTCCTATCTTATAGAAGGGGAATATAGATGAATGCCCAAAGCCAGACGCCCTAGCATGAAGGTGTAACTCTCCCACTGGAGACAGCTCAGCATTTCACACTCCAAGTTTCTCTGCAGACATCTCTCAGAGAAATCACTTAGGGTGCATTTATGCCACCTCAAACTGTCCCTGAGTGACTTGCCCAGAGTCACGCAGCATCTCTGTGGTGGGGCAGGAATCACACCCAGGTTTCTCCAGCCCTATCCTAACTCTGTAACTGCTGAGAATTCCCAACATCTGTCACTGCATTATGGAAAACAACGAACGGGAATCAAACGGACAGGTGGAGAATTCACACGCAGCTTTCACCCTGCACCAGGTCAGTTTGAGGTGGCGGTGGCAAACACGAAACCCTTGCACATGCAGGGTCGATGATCCCCGTTCCCCTGCCCTTCCCAGGGTGAGGTTTTACCATCTTTTGTCTCGGCTGTCTCCGGGTGTCCGTCGGTGCTGCTCCCGCTCTCGGAGGCTGCAGAGTACCTCTCAGACACCTCCACCTGCCAACAGCACCAGACACAGGCTCCGCAGATGGACGTGACCCATCCCTCCAGCCAGCACCCACTGCAAGTGCCTTTTCCCCCCTCTTCACAGCAGATGCTTTCACACCTCTCCACTCACTCTGTGCCCTTCCTATTGTTTCTGATCCCATCATCCAGCACATGAACTGCCCTGGCTGGGCTCACCTCTGAGGTGACACAGTGGCACTGTCAGCATCACCCTATGGTATCCTGTCCTGCAGCCTGGCTGGTTGGGGCATCTTCTAGTTCCCATAGGAGGGCATGGGCAGAAGAACTGGCCAGGTACACAAACAGGTCCATTTTGGGTGTTCACCAGAGACTTTAGAAGGGTTCTTTCACCTCCCAATGTTTTGCAACAAGTTGCACCCCCTGAAGAGTGTCACCTAAACTTGGACTAAGACTGGCCCAAGCCCTGGCATCCAAGGATCTATGTCCCTTCCAAAGCTCTGGGGGAGTACGGTTGTCCTGCCGGATGAGATAGTGGCTACTGCCTTGTGTGGAAGACAGTCCATTGCTGAGTCAGTTTTGGGGTAAGATTTGGCAACAAAAGGCTGCAAAGAAAAATTATTATAGCTCCAATGACTCCTTTTCAGCAGAACAGGGGTCTGGCTAGACCCATATCAGTCTTTGCTCAAATAAAATTACTACACCTACAACTATTATTTAAGGCAGGGGGTTGGAACTTTATGATCTTAAGGTCCTCTCTAACTGAAACCATTCTGTGATTCTATGAATAAAGGAACAGATGGAAAAGCTGAAGTGCTAATTCCTTCTGTAAAGACCAGGAGTACCTTTGGGTAACAGAGCCTCTGCGACTCTGGGATGTACTGGTTGCCTTCGCTGCCTCCTTCACACAGCAGCCCGCTGGTCTCCTGGATTACCTGTGCAGAAAAGCAAGCCATAATAGCCTGTGAGAGAGCTGCAGGACTGGGTCAATACTTGTTCCCCACTCAGGACAGGCAGAACCAGCACAGCCTGGGAGACCCACAGTTTATATTGGTGTCAACCCTGGGCATTTCCCTGGTGTTGCAGCAGGCAGCCAGCAGAAACTGATGGATCCAAGTCAGCGGGAAGAGACTGCCAGCAACGGCAGCCCCGGTGCCTTGCAGCCCCAGGCTCCTTCTGCTGCTGTCTGAGGGAAAGGGCCATATCTCCCCCTGTCCTCAGCCAATTCATATTGGGCACCCACCCCAGACATCCCTCCTCCAGCAGCTGGGCTGGGAGGTCCTTCCACAGCCTCTTGCACACAGAAGGCAGCAGGAGCTGCAGGAAGAAGCTATCCCGGGACATGGAAATAAAGCCAGTGTTTGTATACAGGCTTGCAGGGAGGAAGGGAGCCAGAGCACACAAGGACAAGACTGAGATAAGATATAGTATCCCAGCAAAGCCAGGGTGGGAGTATGGAAGGCGCCACTGACCCTGAGCCACTGCTCTGCCTGGTCTTTACTCTGCAGCCCCAGCACAATGACGTCTGCGTTCATAGGGATGATCTTTAGCTTGTGTTCTTTCTTCCTCACTTGCTTTTCCTTGTGAATGACAGTGCAGCCCAGCAAATTGACATCCAGCTGAGGGCTGTGGTCCTTAGAGCTCTTGTAGCACTGGGGAAGGAAGAGGGAGGGCAGGTAAGAGGCTGAAGAGGAGTCTTCCTCTCACTCACTGGCAGAACTCAACCCAAGAAACAGCTCAGTGCAAACACGAATTAAGTTTGCTGAACACAAGAAAGCCCTACAGATCCTACAAGGCTGTGATGTCTGCACAGAGGACATCTCTATATGTATAGAGATACACATACATCTATGTACATGCATATAGAGTCTGAAATACCTCTTGCAGATACTCCTAGAGGGTCAAGTATGTGGTCAGCCAGTGGGATAAACATCCCTCCTCCCTAACCGCCTCAGAAAGTTTCCCCAAAAAAGCACCTCCTTGGGAGTTTGGGATTTTGGTTGCAAATGTGACCTTGTGTCCCCCTCAGCAGCCCCATGTGCACATCCCTTCTGAAAATGAAATGCCCAGACCTCTGGGACATGGGTTTGAAGCACTGCTTCTAGAAGTACTTTGGTTTTGCCAGCTAGTTAGCATGCCCTGAGGTGCCATTTCCCTCCCCAGATCATGAAAATAGAATGTTATAGGCACAGAACAGAAGGATCTACTCACCAGCAGCCTGGTGTCCTTGATAACACACAGCTGTTTTGCCCACTGTCCTAGCCACTTCTTCCTCCACAGGAACGCACAGATGCGGGCATCCTTCATCAGCTCAATGGTGGCCTCCGTGGATGGCCACTGGTGGGTTGCTGACTTGCCTTTGCTGCTCTCTTCTTCATCATAAGATTCATAGGAGCTACTAACGGCTTCACCATCTTCTATAACAAAAGCAAAGCTCTATCATTAAATACATTTCTAGGACAACTCTGAACTTATTGCTTGCCTCAGCCATGCTCACACATGCAAAAGCTTCCAGCGCAGGGATGTGTCTTTTGAGGCTCTCCTACAGGAAAATAATGGATAGGATAATAACCCTTGTAGATCCCTTTTTCTTTCTACCCCAATACCGATTCCATTGCAATGCTTTGTGCCTCATAGCAAACACTCAAAAGACACTTCTCAGTTGCCCACAAATTCAAGAACATTCTCTTAGACATTTCTGATGTTTGCTGCTTTCCCTCCGCCAAAGATGCTTTTCCTACTTCCCACTTCAAGCCAAACACTCACAGTTTTTAAGGCAACAGCAGGACACAATCAGCCCTTGTCCTCTGAATGCCAGAAGTAAAAATGATATTGCAAGGCCATGCAGCAAGCAATGATCTATTGTATTTGATTTGCCATTCCACTTCCCTCTCTGGGCTAACAGGTCTCTCTCTACTCAACATCTAAAGGGCAGCAAGGGGCTTTGAAGGAATACACTGCTGCAGCAGCAAATAAGAGTAATCACACCTTTTATATTCAGTCCTAAATGGATTGCTACATTATTAAGATGTGTTGGTATTTTCAATACCCAGCTCTAATACACTGTAGGATGTTGGAGTTTTCAGCTGATAGGAATAGCTGGTTATTGGCACCAGACCCATCAGAAACAATGAAAATATTTCCACTGACCACAGGGGAATTTGCAAGGCCCTAGTGGGGCTTACAGTATGGCTCTTATTCACCAGATAAGCTCACATAGCAAGATGGTAAGAACTGGGCAGCATCTTATTTTGCATTCTTGTCCCACCAAACAGCATAGAGGAACATTGTTAAGTTTCTCTTACCAGAATTTATCTAGGTTTGACTCTCATTAAATCTTGCTATCTACATAAAAGTCACATTATCAGATTGGTGCAAATTAAAAAGAGGAAAAGCAGCCAGAAAAGAGAAAAAAAGCATTTGGAGCTTCACTGAAGAACATTGCTTAAGTTGGGTTTATTTGTTCTTAAGATGAAGGGAACTGAGATGCTGTAACAAAGCTGCAGCCTTACCTCCAGTGAAATCTCACTCTATAACATCCCTCAAGTGATCAAAGCTGCACCAATTAAACAAGCTTATTAAAAAGCAAATAGCCCCTTTCAAAGTCTCTGAGTGGTGCTGATAGCACACTACTGGCTCACCATCTCCATACCCTCAGTGTGTTGAACTGTCCATCTTTCATGGGAAAACATTACCCCAGTGCACTATCACTATGCAGACCTTGTCCACAAGCACCTTGGGCAGAAATTCAGATGAAGCAAAAGTGTTGAGGTTTCTCATCCCTAGATATACCAAGAAGCCAAACCTCTGCACTGCTAGGGACCTCCTTTATGCCTCAGCAAGGATGCCTAAGGGAACCTCATCTTCTAAACCTTCCTCCTTATCAACATGGGGCAGTTAGCAATATGTCCCCTGGGTGTCTCTGCCGCTACCTTTTTCCTAGGGCAATAATACTTTTCTTCTATGCTTTCAGCAGGATCCCTGGCTGCTGTTTTCTGCATCAGCCACAACTACAAGTGCCTCATGAGATGAACTCTTCTTTACTTGAAGAGCTACAGCCATTGCTTTCCTGGTGACACCACTACGGCCTCACATGAAGGAAAAGTTTTTTCCAGACAGTCTAGTTGGCAAACAGGGACAAACCTTGCTTGGGTGACTTGAGACAACACTGTTGTCACTACTTAGATTCACTCGATCTCAAGTCATACAGTATGTACTTCAGTACCAGATCTCCATTTCCATCTACTGGCAGTTTCAACTAAGACCAGTTTTATCCTCTCATTGCCATGACATCAGTGGCAGCCATATTCTTGGTTATCTTTAATCCACCGTTGCTTTCCTGTTTGTCTTCCTATGACCATGATGCAGGAAGCTCCAACCATCTCGCATACCAGAGCTGCCTCTGCCCAAGCAGAGCATCTTCAACGTTTACTGAACGCTGCTTATCAATACAGCCAGCGCTACCACCTATCAGCTCCACATCAGCGACCAGAACCAGGGGAATAAAGGCTAGGGACGTTCTCTTCACTGTCATTTTAAGCACGGGGAAAGACAAAGAAATGCCACCTTGTGTATTTCCAGCACAGGCAGAGAGAGGGGAGAGGTGGTTACCCATGGCCATGGGTAATGGGCAAAGCCAGGCAGAGGCACCTGATCATCTTTATGAAAACTGAGGGGGTTTTGAGGTTTGGTTTTGTTTGTTTGATTGGTTCTTTGAAAGGCACTTCAGGTTGGGAAAGCATGCCATACCCATTGATATTGTGGCATAAATAACGCCCTCAGTAACCTGCAACCCTGGCCTTGGTCCAGCCGCAGCAAGCCTACCAAAAAGACCTGCACAGTCAAAGGGAAAGAGAAAGGGAGACAAAGGGAGAAAGACAAAGAAAGAACAAGGTCAGTCCAGCTCAGCCCTGTGATTCCCCCTCAGCTGGAGAAGCTGCCCCATCCCTCATGTGGACAGAGGAGCACACCATACAGTGAGACTTCAGACAGAGATGTCTGCAACCCATCCCCTCAAACAAGGCAATTCCCTTTCAAACAGAACCATTGCAATTAAAATCAGCCAGGGCAGATGAGCTGCTTCAGCTGGAACAATGATTGCTCAGTTGGCAGTCACACTGCCCTTGCTTTTTCATTCCCTTTCTTCTCACACCCTCCAATTATGCAAAAGAAGACAAGGACAATAAGAGTTTAACACATCTTGGCCCAAGAGGAAAGGGAAGTAGCAGCACTTGCTGTAAAATGAAAGGCAGAGGCATCCCCAGCAGAGCGGCAGGAATCCTGCTGATGAAAGAGGGACTCCGAGACCCAGCGGACTCATCCTCCTGCTTCGTTTTAATTAGTTCACCCATGGTTTGCTATAGTTCCTTGCAGTCCCACCTCTGACGCTGCACAGATCCTCTATCTCCTCAGCCCATCTGGAGGCTTGCTTTGATGTCCTTTCTTGGCAGTACACCCGCTAATTTTAGTGGTGTTCCTATTTTTGTTTGGTTTCACTACGCCCATTTGTTTGGAGACGCACGGGTGTCTTCCAAGGCTCATGTGTAATTCTGTCAGAAACATGACCAGCAGCTCCCTGGAGCTCCAGCCCCTTCCCTACCCAGCTTGTGGGGACAGGGGGTGAGCACAGATGGGTGAGGCTGTAGCATCTTTAGTCATGGTAAACCCATGCATGTCCAGAATGCTCTTTAGCAACAGCAGTTACACTAAGGTCTCAAGGCAATTGCTGGCAATGAGCACCACTTCACATAGGACAGGTACAGGGTACTACTGCTATCTGGTGAGATAACAGAACAGATGCCCAGAGAAGCTGTGGCTGCCCCATCCCTGGCAGTGCTCAAGGCCAGGTTGGATGGAGCTTGGAGCAACCTGCTCTAGTAGAAGGTGTCCCTGCCCACAGCAGGGGTTGGAACTGGATGATCTCTAAAATTCCTTCCAACCCAAACCATTCTATGGTTCTATAAAGCAAGGTAGGGAAAAGGGATGGGGAGCCAGTTTTGTACTTGCTGAATCAAACAGGCACGACCAAGATCTGCAGGTTTGCCCACATGCCATGAGATTTGAAGCCTGATCTCAAGGCAAATCAGTGTACTAGCAGACTCCCAGCATCACTGCCCAACCTCCCTTCTGCACAGCATGCCTTCACCCTCTCTCGAGCCCCTGCATCCTCCTCCTGCCACATACCCACTGCTTCACATCTTTCCCTGCTACTCTTTCTCACTCAACCCAAGGCACCAAACAGCACAGAGATTCTCAGTGCCATGATGTTGCCTTCCTTCTCACTCAAACCAACTCAAAAACCATCAGCATTATAGCACACCAAGTGTTTTGTGTAGGAGACGGGACCTACTGGGGCTTGCAGAGGGAACCCAGCAGTTGAGTAGCCACAAGAGGCAAAGGCACCACATGCCTTGGTGGCGAGGGACTGCCTGGGTTTGCATGTCCCATCTCTGCTCCCTTCGTGGGCTCCTATCTCTCCTTACAGCTGTGATGATACTGCTCGGTAAAACAGCTATTCATAGCAGCCACAGACTGCCCTTTGGCACCCAGAACTATCTCATTTTGACAGTGCTCCCATGATATGGCTTTCTTCTCTTTTTGCAGGGCTCTGATCTCCTTAGGCATCTGACTGGCCTGGATTTCAGTGGCTGGTGGGTGGATTTGCATCTTAGAGCAGCAGGTTACCAAGGCAAAGCAGAGGTTTAAGCAGGGTGTGTGCTTATCACTCCCGCCAGCCAAGGCTCTGAACGCCACGTGAGTCTATGGAGCTGCCTGGATAACATAACCTGGGTTTCCCTGCATGGATCCATGGCTGTACTCCAGCTAATTCGGTGTATGTCTTTACATGCCATAGCTCTTAGCACATTATCCACTTTCCCAATGTGCAGCAGGGAAAAACAAGTCCATTTATCTTACAGTGCAGGCAACTGGAAACTCCCCGTGAGTACAAGGCTGCAGCAACCTGTGCTGCAGGGCTTCATCCTCCTGCGTGGTTCCCTCCCAGGGAGCTTCAAAGCTCCATGGTGCACACTGGGGATGGTGAGGACTCATAAGTGGCTCAGATACAACAGCCAAGGGTTTAAATCCAAAGCTTTTACACTTAATGCTCACTTCTTTGCTTGCCTTGACTCTCCTTGCTCAGCTTGCCCCATGCCACTCATGTCATGGAATGGTTTAGGTTGGGAAGGGACCTTAAAGCTCATTCCGTCCCAGCCGCCTGCCACAGGCAGGGACACCTTCCACTAGAGCAGGTTGCTCCAAGCCCTTTCCAACCTGGCCTTGAACACTGCCAGGGATGGGGCAGCCACAGCTTCTCTGGGCACCCTGTGTGAAGAAAAACATTACACCCCACTTGCTCAGTCAAGGCTGGTGAGCAGAGGTCTGCTTCTGCAGCAGAACAATACAGTCTGTCTCACCTAGTTTTAAATGGATTGTAAAGCGATGAGAAGATCAGCTCTGCCATCAGATCAAAGGAAGGTAATCTCTCACCAAGGGTGTTTGCCAAAAGGAGGATGCAGGAATACAGCTTAGAAACGTGAGAATCTGGGAACTCAGCCTGTGTGCAGCAGTCTGCTTCCGAAGTGCTTGTGATCTCATAGGGATCCCATAGGGATTGTGGCACTGCTGAGGACATTTGTCAGGAGGTGTCGACCCAGGCAGCAATCAAGTGTGTGCACAGGGAGCCTGCACACTCTCCCCTCATGTGAAGAGTGGCTTTCCAATCAGGTTTACAGACGGTCAAACTGCCACAAAAGCAGAGCTGAATAAATAGCCAATTATAAAGACATCTAACAGACCAACAGAGGCATGGATTTTGAGCCCCAAAGGGACAATTAAAACACCAGGATACAAATGCAAGCCACCACAGCTTCATCACTCACCCCTGAACAGAAACCTGCATTTGGTTGCAGCCTGTGTGCCAGAAAACCATCAAGACAAAGAGAACCCACAATGGTTTATAATGTTTCACAGTGATGTTCTATTAACCCAGACATACTACTTATGTCTACAAGTAATCCAGTAGCCTTCTCTTTCCAACTAGCATTAGATCTGTAGTATCAAGTGTGACCAGTATCAGAAAACAGACTTCCCATACAAGCTGTAAGAAATGTCTGTGCTTTCATTTACTCATTCTCATAAACCTCAAGTCCTCCATGTCCCACATGAACCCTCCCACAGAGTCAGCTGTGATATACCATTTACAGAGACATCGTACGGCTCAGCCTCCTCGTAGTATCCCTCTGGGGACTCGATCTTGGGGACCGGAGGTTGCTTTGTTTCAGGAATCTGCAGAAGAAATAAATAAAAGCAGCATGATTTAAGGTAAAAACAGATCCTTGAGAACAATGGGGCAACCCATTTGCCTTACCATGAACTGGGATTTCTGCCCGCTGCACCAACCCCATCTAAGCTGCTCACTGTAACTGGGGATGATCCTCTCTGCTATGGATTACCTGAACAGGCAACTAGAAGGGTGGGCACTTGGTGCTATCCTGGCTTCACATGGAAAAGTATAGCCTGAGCAGTCGTTGGTCATGTCTCAAGTCTCTGACGGATAGCAAATCAACAGCTAAACCCTCTGCTTCAGGAACTCTATCAGGAATCTTTAATTGTGCTCTTAGCAAAAAATGAAGGAAATGGGTAAACAACACAGATGGAAAATAGGCCTTTGAAAAGAGTCCAAGTGCTGGAAAATCCCTGTGGTGCCTGCCAAACCCCTCCCTAAACACAAGCAAGGGCTGACAGGAAGAACAGGGCCTTGATCCTTTAGAAATATCAACACATGAGAAAGCAGAAGAAAGGAGGGGGAGCTAAGAAACAAGCTTTTTACTTCTCAAGTAATTCACATTGCTGCTGAACATGAGACAGCAGAGCTGGAGGATGAGCACACAGCTTAAGCTGTTCCCAAAACACATGGCATCCCATCTCCCATCATGACCCAACACTAGTGTCTCTCTGTTCACAGTGAGGTGTCCCCTCTCCTTGCCCAGGTCATCTGACACTGGTATGCTCCTCTGGCTCTCAATGCTTCCACTGGCTTCTGTGCAAATCCTGGATAGGATTTCAGTGCATGCAGGGTTAAAGCCCCACTCAATCCTCCCAGGAGGACAAGACAGAAGAGCAGGTCCCTCTCTGCAGACAGCAGTGTTGAAGGTTATGGATCACACATGGTCCTTCATGATTGCCCCTGGTGGCCTGCAGAAGAGGGTCCAGCTGGGCACCAGTACTGCAGAGCAATCTAAGGCAAGGTCAGTCCCTTTGCAGGTCATCATCAGACGCAGTTCAAAGCTGCCCACCCTGCCCTGGGTATTTCCACCAACAGGCACTGCTGCCAAGAAACAGAAAGAAAGCTTTGAAGGGAAAGATTTTGTGGCCAGCAACTGCCCATGGAGCGGGATGCTGCTGAGCCAGTGAGAGCTAGGTACCAAAATCACACATCTCTGCTCCCACATGGGCGAGCTGCCCGTGCCTCTGCCAAACTCACAGACTTCTCAAGTGCCTTGGATGGAAACTCCTTCCTACGTGGGCCTGCCAGATGTGTGAGCAGGCTCTGAGCTCGCTTTCCAGAGCCATGCAGGACACGCTGCCGGAAAACTCTCGCCTCCAAACACTTCAAGGTTTAGGAACTTGTTCTAATGTGTTAAATTAAAGAAAAACAAACCCAGCCACTCCAACGCTTTACTTAATCCTTTCCCTGGCCAGGGAATGTGCCTGCAATAGCCATTTGTGGTGGCCTCCTGCGTCTAACCAGCTCACACTGTGCTACAGCCATAAACAAATTGCCTACACAAAGAAATGCTGTGGGTTTATTTGACATCATCCCACAAATGTCAAGGAAGGATGGAAGGGGAAGGAGCTGCTCCACTTTGTTTCCTACAGACAATGGGAGCCAACAGGGACTAGGTGGGACTGCACCTCAGCTGCCCCAGAAGCTATTCTTTAATCCTCTCTTTCCCTAAAGGCGTGGAGTTGTTTTGTCTCTATCTTAAGTCCAAGAGTATTCACTGCGTTGTTTAACCCAGGCTGGGCTTGCAGAACGTTTGCCTGTTCCATTACAGCACAACAGAGCATGCAAATAAAACCCTCTTGGGCATCTGCATCCGCAGCGTGTGACTTTCTCAGTGGATGGCTGTGGAAAGAGGCAGGGCTGCTAGGGGTGGCACAGAGGAAAGGTCACCAGTGTCTCAGCCACAGCCTGCAGGACCCATTGTTTAAAGGCTGCTTTGGGACAAATCCAAAGGAATTAGTGGGATCCAGGTGGGCCACCCCTATTGGGTTGCCCACGGAATGTTGGTGTCAGTGAATGTCAGGGACAATCTGCTGTGCAGAGATTTATCACCACATTTCTCCTGAGCCTCAAAAGGCAAGTGTAGAGCAGCACCACAGAGTTGCTAACATCATTGCCTTAACATCACTAAACCACAGAAAACTCCAACAGCTAAAACAGGTATATTCTGAGGTCCTCTCCTAACCTGCCCATTGCTGTGTAAGGAATATGTGCTCCCTTCTCCATCAAGTTCTCTCCAGCCTCGCTCCTTGAAGTATGTTCAGATATCTTGGCTGCTAACAGCTCACTGACACTCAGATGCTCACAGTGAGGAGGTATTTGATTGCTTTATCCAAAAGAAGTCGGCTCCAGTGGCGAAAGCAGGTGGGAGAAGGTAGTTCCCAGTTCAAGCCTGGGAGAAGATGGACAGGTTAGGTACCCTTAGCTAAAATCCAGGATTGGTTTTTCCTATTCCCTCACTTAACTTCCTGATTTCGCTATCAGGAGGCTGAGCTGCACCAAGCACCAGCAGAGGTGTCTCGGGGACACCCATCTGCTGCTTCTGCCGCCCTCCTGCCCATCTCCCTGCCACGACCACCATCCCCTCCGGCTTTGAGATGCCCAAAGCCAAGCAGTGATTCCTGCTCTGGTCGCTGCTCCCAGGCAGCTCCAGCTCCATGGCTGTATCCCAGCTGTCTGTGTGGGCAGAGCCCCCCCTGGGCTGGAGCAGCTCCCAGCAGGCAACTGCACTGTGTCCAAGGGTTCATCGGCTGCATCCCATCCTTGTTTTCCCATCTAACTCCAGCTGAGCCACACAGCCCCCTGGGCAGAAGTCCTGGGGCCTCACCCTGCATCCTGCTTCCTGGGAAAGCAGCAGATCCTCCTCTACAGTTGATGGATGCACCACCCTGTCCTCCTCCGTGCCTTCCCTCCTCTTCATGCACGCTCCCTGCCCTTCATTCCTTTCACATCCCGAAATCCCAGCTACAGCGATTCCCACGTCAGATCAACTACTGAGCAGCAACATCCGGGGTCTCGAGGATGACCCGTGTCTCTCTAGGACAGCCGTGCTGGCACAGAGACAAAATCCCACTGGAAGCTCATGGTGCAGAGCTGGACCTTGGCCAGATTTAGAGCTGCCCTACAGAAACACCTACAGTGCCAGTGACGCGTCCTTGCAGACCTGTGGGCCAGCAGAACACCCGGCACGGTCACCAATGCACAGACAACACAAGGCACTTCATCTGGACACAAACCTGATCTTCTCTGCTAATGGCTCACGATGCTGCCTGGGGATTGCACCACCATCCCACAGCTAGAGGATTTCTGGTTTGAATAAGTTCATGACACCAGCCCAGGCACAGCTGCTTTACAGCTCGGGGGAGATTTCCAAAGCATCACCACCTTTGTTTCTATGAACCCCCCCATTCTCTTCCTTCTCTGAGCCTGGACTGCCATGGGATGTGTGCAGGTCTCCCTGGCAGGGAACGCAGCCCATTTTGCGCGGTGCTCCCGCACATGCATGGGAAGCCCAAGGCTCCCACAGCTGCTTGCTCCATCTGTGCATGAGCTTTGGGAACCACAGGGGTTCCTGCATGCGCAGCCACCCTGGAACACAGCCACCCTGCCTGAGCCAACCGCATCCTGACCTGCAGTGCTCATGAAGACAAAATGTACAGCTGGAAACCCATATAGAGGAGAGTGTATTTGAATTAGGGTTGAATATTTCATTATTTTTTAAAATACTAATAAAATTATTATTTTAAAAGTATAAAAAAATATAAGAAATAGTTTCTATTTTTATTTATTTTATCATAAATAAAAGTTCCCCATGACCATTCCCATTACTAACATATGTGGGCAGTGGTCTCTCCATTTAGCCATGCTGCACAATACATAACATAAGTGATGCCTCAGTGTGTTCAGATCCCCAGCCTGAGGGCTGGGCAGTGAAAAGCAAAGGGTTTTCCAAACCTACCTTTGGAGGGGGGAGGTCTGGCAGGCTCTTCTGAGGAGGGGATGAATGCAGTCCCGAGTCTCCATTGGTCAAGGAGTTCCTCTGATCCAACGCTGCAAGCCAGAAACCCAATTACATTGATAACATGTGGCATTTCCCAGCAGAGCACTTGCTATCCGGGGCTGTGCAGGAAAAGGGAGGTGCTATTTGGGTAGGAAGCAGTGACAATTACAGTGCTGCAGGGCCACTGTGTCATTTCAGGCCATAGCCAGGAATGTGGCACTAGGAAACCCAGCAGAAGAGCTGGCCTTTGTTTTTAGGGCATGGTTTTCCTTCTGGAGGGACAACTGAGAAGCACAAACTCCTGGCTGAAGCTTTAAAGGGTACTGAGAAGCAGAATGGGCAGACACTGCACAGTGACTGGAAACCCACATCACTTTAGCCCTCACCAGCTCTGATCCTTGCTGCTGTAAGCAGACAGAACAGCAACTGTGCCCTCCTCTGCCGCCATTCCAGAAAACTGGAGCTAATATCACCCTGCTCCCATGCAAAGGATGCTGCCTAGCTGAGCTGCACAACGGCTCATCAAAGCCAGCCAAGAACAGTGATTTAATTGCTACTGAAGGAAGAGCTGCTCTTGAAGGAGCCCAGGCCAACCATGCGAAAGGGCATATGGCAGCAGAATAGCTCCAGGCGACCCGTGTCTGCCTCTGGAAAGCCAGATTTTCCACGCAGCTGAACCAGCAGTGATTCAGTAGCTGGAGGGTATATTGAAGGCCCAGAAAACTTGTGTTCAGTCGCTCTTCCCCCATCACATAACTCCTGGGTGGCCTCAAATAAGTGCCGAAATCCCACGACCTGCAAGATAGCTCAAAGCAGCAATGCTCAGGAACAAGTGGGAGCAAAGCACAAATAGCTGTAAAATGAAGGACTTGGAAGGCATTGTACTGTGCAGAGGGGAAGTCCCCCTTTACAGAGCATTTCTTGCCAAGTATTTTGGGAGAAATACAGCTGAGGTACCCATATATTGCAAGTCCAGTAAATTAGCCTAGGATTGAGGTCCATAATCAGCAGCAAGTTGATACTCCAGCTCCCTTAGTCACCTGCTGATGCTCCAGCCACATTCTTGCGCACACATAGAAACCACCAAGGCATTGAGCAGTGCCTGGCAGTGGTTAGCACTGCACTCAGAAGACACGGGCAGGAACTTTGCTGCATATTTTCTGGGCTTTAAAAATAGAAGCTGGAAACCACATTACTTTGTTCACGTCTGGGGCTCGGAAGCCACAATGACAGCTCTGCCCTGCCAGGCTGCAGCCAACTCCTGGCTTGATGGCGCAAGAGCCCGAAACACATCTTTTGCAGCAAACTGCTTCCTTTGGCTGTTCCTGGTCATCAGCACTGGGTAACTTCAGTACATCAGGGGGACGTGGAGATCCATGGATCAATAGGCACCAACTCCAAGCAGCTGCTTGTACCCCACAAGTAGGGCTGCTGGATGTCTTGTAAGGTTCAGAGTAAGCTGACAAGGCTATGACTGAGTGATTGTGGGGAGATCTACCTACCAAAATACCCCATTGATTATACTACCAGAGTCATATCTACAGGTTGCTGTTGGAAGTTGTCCTTTTCTATAAAGGACCAAGGAGATGGAACCCTCAAGGCGGACACCTTCTATCAACAGCAGATGCTGAGGCCATTACTGAAGCCCCAATGGGCTACTCTCCAAGAGGGGATTATCTCTGCACTCACACTTGTCCACACAGGGAACTTTTGAGGGGCCTCTTCAGCAGGCAGAAACACAGGTCAACTCACATCCTCCTGTATCAGGCAGAACCTCTCATGCTCAGCTCTACAGAAGAGAAGTCATTGCAGCAGCAAAACCCACTGCCAAACCCTTCATAAGTGGTGGCCATCCGTTCTGGACCCTGCAGCAAACCTAGCAATCATCCCACAGAACCACAGTGCCACGAAAATGCTGTTTGATTTCTGTACCAGCAGTTCCTCCTCCTCCCCCCATCAACCTTGGAGCACGGGATGGAGACCACAGCTTTGGTCCTCACCCTGTTGGAAACCTGCCCACCACCACAGACATGCACCCATGTACTCCAGCTGAGGAGCTGAGTGGGATATGATGGAGCTTTGATTTCCAGGCTCTGTGCAAGTAGAAATGCCCCTTTAGCCTTCATCCTGTCCTGACAGGACCTATGGGAGATGTTATGGGCTCTTCTGTTCTGAGGTTGCAGAGGGCAGCTACTGCTGTGCCCATCATATGAGGACAAGCAACTAAGCATGGAAAAGTCTGTATGGAAAGTCCACACAGCGTGTGTTGTATAACTCTTTCTTTTCCTGCATCAGCACCACAAGTCACAGACTGTTTCCTTAGGGGGGTGGGAGAAAAGCAGCATTTTTTCCTAGGCAAGCACTAACACTTCACAGCTGTCTTCTGATAAAGATGTCTCTCTAAAACATGGAATTTGGAGAACTTAGAAGAGAGAAGGAAGAAAAAAACGACAACCAAACAGCCAAAAGCCTGCTAAAATTTGTATCTGTACTAACTGTGACTTATCTGTGGTCTCTGTTCTTTGTATAAGTGAATGTCTCCCGGTACTTGGGCTAAAAGGACCACACCACCAGGAGCTGTTGATCACTCCCGTTCTTGATTTCCCTGTGCTGACTTCCAGGACATGCCATTTGGCTCACTGAGGAGCCCCATTGACTTGCAGGGCAGAGACTTGCTGTGTTTCTCGAGTAACTGAGATCTAGTAATGATGGTGCCTTCATCACTTGCTGCAGTGAATTCAATTCCCGTGCCATAAAAAGGCCTCTCAAAAGCAGTGTACTATTCAGCTTAAATCCTTACCAATGAAATTGGATGTAGATACAGTGAGCAGTGAAGTATGTTTTTTGCAGAAATAGCATGTTTTAAGGTTTCAAGGCGGGGGGAACTTTAGGAGCTCATGTATTACCACTTGGAAAGTGCTTCACCCTGTGCTGCTGCTACAGCACACTTGAGCATGGCTATGGTGGTGAAGAAACCCTGCAAGGCACAAGAAGTCCTGTTGGCCTCAGGCACAAGTGTGTTCACCATATCCCATTAAAGGCTTTTAGCGAAACAAAGTGCACAGAGCATCAGTAGATAAATGGGCTAAAGGGAGTGACATAATCACTGGGACATCCATATCACACCCCCCATCACCAGTGAAGTACTAGGCCCCTCCATCTGCTAAACCCAAACCTGCAGGTCCCACCACTGACCAGACAGGCACAGATCTCTCCATTCCATTACAGAGGTGGGATCAGGGCTGCACACCCAGCTGCAGCTATGGCTAAGATCCATACATGTGTCTCACTGACTTCAGCGTTTCCAAGTAACTCAGAAGTTTTACTTGGAATAGGGAGGTCATTGAAAATGGAGAGAGTGAAGTGCCAGGTCTCACAGGGAGTGACTGAGTGGGTAGGCTCATGGCCTTGATAGGGAAAAGTCTGAAATAAGAGAACCAACTCTAAAAATAAATTGTCTGAAATTTGCCTCCATGTTCCAGCACAGTGGATCCGTGCAAGCCTTATTTTATCAACCCAGAGGAGAACTTATATAAGGAGATGTTTCTGTTGCTGCTGAGCTGCTGGAGCTACAGGGAGGCTGTGCGATCCTGTCACACAGCATTGCAGCATCACCCAGAGGGCTCCGTCATTGCCACATTGGGGTTGCACATGCCATCTGGGAGGACATCCTGCCGTCAGGGGTATTTGAAGTTCACCTAAATTCAGCTGCAGGTAGTTTAAAAGACAAAACAAACAAACAAAAAACCCACCACAAAACAGTAAAACCAAACCAAACACCTCTATAAGGGGAGCTATCCCAACTCCTGCAGGACCAGCACGTCAGCAGCACTGATGCATCCTTGTGTCTCATCCATTTGGACTGGAAACTTTGCGTAGGGTCAGCCTCAGACTAGGTGTGTATTAAGGAGATGCGTGTCACTAAAAACCTCACTCTTTGCTACTATCAAAACCAGCTTTTGTGATGAGCTTCGAAGAGCAAGAACATTGTAAGACCATTACATTCTTTGCCGTGTTACAAATCCAAAACCTGGGAAATCTGAAGTCAATATTTTATCCAGGTTTAATTTCCTGGCTTCCATACTGCAAAGCTTTCGCATCCCCAGGAGATGAGGATGCTCTGCCCATGTAGATAACAAGGGAACTGGCCTGGTAAGGTTGGGATGACACAGAGCAACAAGCTAAAGAAGACGCATGCTTTCAAGGTCTCAGAGAGGTGAAGCGACTTGCTTTGTGGCCAAAGGAAACATGAGGGCTTCCTTAAATACCTCGGGCACTGAAGCTTTAAGCCTTAGAAGGCAACGTTTTTATCCCAAAATAACGCCTTCCAAAGTGCTTCTTCCAGGAATAACCTCACAGTGTTGGCAAGGACCACTATTTCTAAGGGAATGTCATGAAAATGGCAGTCCTTCCACACCATCAACTGCCTCAACCCTCAGAGCTGACAGAGGGGGCCCCATCGGTAAAGCAAGACTCTAACCGCGTGTGCCTTCATCACCACCATTAGTCATGATGCAACCATTAATCTTCATCTCCCTACCTTTGTCTTGCTTCTCCTGGTCACCCTGCTGTTTATGGATGGTCACTTTGTTCATATAAATATATTCCTCATCACCACCTGCAACCAGAGGGAAAAGTGAGCTCTTTACCCACACTTTGCTTCCAAGTTGCTAAGCTTTTCCGCAAAGACAGATGTGAAAAGTGTCTCTGCTGAATACATTTGGGGAGAACATATTGTTGAGGCAATGTGCAGGATAAAAACTCCAAGCAATAATAAAAAGCAGAAAAATTAAGTGCTTTATAGTCAGGAAATTCCGTAAGTTAAAATTTCTACTTAAACATTAACTTGGCCAAATGGTACATCCTGTGTATCTTATAAAGTGGATTAAATAAACTTAAGTTTTAATAAAGAAAACAGAAAGGATCAGGAATCTTGGGAATCCTTTGCTTGTAAAGCTGGGCGCATAACTATAGTAATTTTACATAAACAATTAGAGGTCACTGCAAAAACAACCTCCGGTTAATTTTCTCCTTCTAATTTTCATGTCCCCCTTTCCCACCAGCCTCCAAGAAAACGCTGCTTCAGGACCCTGCAGCAATCCCCATGAGCCCAGTGCCCCGGTGCTCCCTGCCTGTACCAGTGGACTTGGTGTAGACCCGCAGGAGGTCGGAGAGGAAGCTTTTCTTCAGGACAGCAGTGCTGCTCAAGCTCTCCTTGTCCAGGATGCGCAGAAAATCTTCCAGTTCTGTGAGCAGCTGCTCGAGAGCTACAACAGCAACAGAGACAACGTTTGGCAAAGCAGTTGGGTGGCATTCAAAGAAGACATACATTAATGCTGTCTTTTCCAAGACCATTTGCGTTTTTCCATGCAGGAATAATCTGTATTTCATATACAGCTTGAACCATCCTTTTAGTTTTGAAAAGAAAGTGGGCCCCAAACCCCTCCAACTTCCCTTCGTCTGTTCATACATCAGTAAAATCCTTTATAATTACCTGTTTTTCTTCTTACAGGACTTTTTGCTCAAGGTGGGAAAGCCTGGAGGGATTTTGAGTACTGGGGCTGAGATTACACAAAAACAGCTAGCAAGATCTTGAGTCTCAGTAAACATTCAAACCCCATTTGGATTGGGATCTACCAAAGACACTGCTTTTTTCTTCCTCTTTCCAAGTCTCCTCCTTATTTCTCTTTCTGTAATGATTTGAAAATGTTTATGTGTGCCTCCGAAAAAGAGACAAAAAACCCACCTCAAAACCTCGATAATTCAGTAACTTCTCAAGACGCCTTGCTTGGCTAGTGACAACAGAGATCATTGTACCACGTGGAACTGAGGACCCAAGACTGAGCGACATCTCAACCAACCTTAAGGAAAACCAGCCCTACCAAAGACATCCCTACGTACCCACACCAAGCCACTCCCCAGCACGGGCAGAGGCTAAGCCAGGCTAATAAGTTTGTTTTCCTCCTTAGGAGGTGCTGCTCAGCTCCACCACCCACAAATCACCCCTCTGACAGTGCTCACACTGAAGCAACAGGCGTTTAATTGCTTGCTTTTGTTCACACTGAAGTTTATCACAGGCTAATTAGCAGCAGTGGCAGGAGCCAGTTCCAGGGAGGAAATAACAGAGTATTATGTGGAAAGAGGAAGTGCTGTGCAGGAATGACAGCGTGTGGGAAAAGCACGGAAACCCCAGCCAGGGCTGTTCCTCCCCTTTGGAGACACCCCTGCTTCCCCACTCCACTGCTCCCTGATGCTAAGGAGCTGCGGGGAAGATGGGTTGAAGCTTGGGTTTGCCACTGCCAGGCTGCAAACCAGGCTGTGCCTCCTCAGCACGCCACCAAGGAACGTGACTTATGGATAACTGAGCTGGGGCAATGCTCCACTCTCTTTACTTACAGCATTTCCATGCCATGTGCTCCCACGGTACCCCTATGAGTTCACATCAATGAACTAGGAAAGTGTTAATAGCTTGGTTTCATAGTGCAACGCATCTGAAGCATGTGTGGTTTAAGTGCTACCACTTCCAAGGTCACAAAGAACATTTGTTTAAGAGCAGGAGAAAGCCATCACCTTCATACTTCCCTGTCTTTAGCCACCAGTGACCCTTCCTCAGGTGTATACATGTTAGAAGGTTGATAAATAAAGAAAAAAAATGACCCTGTAAAGTTTTATGTTGCTTAGCCATTGGCTGAAAACCAGGCTACTGCTCTCAAACTGTATTAATCTTCACTAGCTTGACTGTAGAACAATAATGACTCCAGATCGATCAATAATGGCTCAAGCAGAACCTACTAAGTAGTAGTCCCTCACACTTCATTTTATACCCCTTACACCCAACTAATTCTCATCTGGTCTGATTTAGAACAAGTAGAGAATGGGAAATGCCTGTATCATGCTGCATTAACTCGATTGTTTTTGCTAGCTGCTGTTTTGCTCAGAGAAAGCAAAAATCACTTCAAGAAACAACAGCTGTTTTCATAACCTGTAAGGAAATTGGTACTATGTGTTGACAGCAATATCAGATGGCACTGATAATCATTAAACAATGAACCGGGAGCATTTGGTGTCAAACCCACGCATAACCAGCTTCTCTCAAGCTTCAAGGTCCCTGCTGCTTCTAAGTTTAAGGAATCTCCACTGGGGTAAATGACAGCCCTGCTGTAGTCATTCATCTGCTTCAATGGCCCACTTCAGACAATGTCAATGGAGGTCAGTTTCTGCTGGTCAGGCCTGATGGACAGGACATTTGTGTCAGGGATGGTACCAGAAGAATGTAGCTGTTGGGGTGTTGGTTGACAAGAAACTCAACATGAGCCATCAGTGTACACTCGCAGCCCAGAAACCAGCCATGTTCTGGGCTGCATCAAAAGGAGTCAAGGAAGGGGATTCTCCCCCTACATTGCACTCTTGTGAAACCCCCCTGCAGTCCTAACCCAGCTTTGGGGCAACAATGCAGGAAGGATGTGGAGCTGTTGGAGCGAGGACAGAGGAGGCCATGGAGATGCTGTGAGGGCTGGAGCAGCTCTGCTCTGGAGCCAGGCTGAGAGAGCTGGGCTGGGTCAGCCTGGAGAAGAGAAAGGTCCTTGAGGGGAGACCTTAGAGCAGCTCCAGTGCCTAAAGGGGCTGCAGGAAACCTGGAGAGGGGCTTTGGACAAGGGCCTGTAGGGACAGGACAAGGGGAATGGCTTTAACCTGCCAGAGGGGAGACTGAGATGAGCTCTTAGGCAGAAGCTCTTCCCTGTGAGGGTGCTGAGGCGCTGGCACAGGGTGCCCAGAGAAGCTGTGGCTGCCCCATCCCTGGCAGTGTTCAAGGCCAGGTTGGACACAGGGGCTTGGAGCAACCTGCTCTAGGGGAAGGTGTCCCTGCCTGTGGCAGGGGGTTGGAACTGGATGAGCTTTAAGGTCCTTTCCAACCCAAACCAGTCTGGGGTTCTGTGACTTTAAAGTTTCCATGTATTAAAAAAAATAAATGTAATTATTATCTGAAGCAGGTCAGCTCCAACAAATGCCCACATGGATGTCACAATATGGGGTTTGCAGGAAAGGGGGTACAATTAAGGGGGTCTAATTCCCATTCTCTCCTCCACCCCCACAACTACACAAAATGACTTTAGTCTTTTCCCAAGCACCCACAGCTAACACACACACACAGGGCTTTGCACTTATGAATAGCACAGCCTATACAGTAGGTTACATTTTCCAGCCCACCAAAGCTGAATTCAGGCTTCTATTGACTCAAAGCAACTCATTTAGGATGTGATCCTTGGGCCACAGAGGTCAGCGGAAAGACTCTGTCAGACTTCAATGGATTTGGACTTCAGGGGCTTGAGAGATTCATTTTGCTCTTCTTCAGCAAGAAATGCATAGAAGCAGATGGTTTATATGCTAAGTATCTCTTTGATCTCAGCTGGACATTCCCAATCCAAACCTGATACCTGCAAAAATAAACTGCTGTTGAAATGAATGTGACCATTCATCCTCTCATAGCTGAAGAACAAGCCAATACTCAGAGCGTGATGAATGTGAGAAGTAAGAATTAACATCATGAGGGTCTGTGAGATCCTCCGTGCAAGCAAGTATTGCAGCAGGGCCCAGAACGTCAATACAATTAAAGACAGTTAAGAGCTTATGTACACCAAATCATCTCAGGATTTTGAATGCTGGAAACCTACTATGTTGTAGTGATGATGTATGGAACATGCTCATGGTAAAACCAGTTTGGTGGTTATCCAAAGCAGCCTGAAACAAGTGTGTCTTGTTATCTCAGCAGTTTAGAAATGAGAGCACACAAAGAGATGATTCCTGTAGCGCAGTTTGCAGGGTGATAGTTACAGGTGCAAGGAACATGTTTACAAAATCAAATGGCTATGAGCACCAGAATGAGAGATCAGAAGTAGACAGAAGCCCAAGTCTCAAGACAGTGCAGCTCTCAGAGATACTTCTGAGAAGCCTTCCACAGCTACATTGCTATTCTCAACTCTCATAGCACTTCTTTGTGAACCCCCCAGTACAGTGGGACTCCAGCAATCTTTCCAGCACCATCTCAAGTAAATACTTCCATAGGGCTTGCAAAAATTCAGCCTAATTCATGGAAAAGAGGAGATTACCTCTGAGGTTAAGATTGGCCCAGAAGAATTAAGAGACTTGGCCAAGGTCACTGTGAATGCCTCTACTGAATCCAGCCCTCTCAAGTCCCAGGATATGACCTACTCCATCTCCTCAAAAAGCATGACCACAGATATGGGGTACCATTAGATATCACAGCATAGTTCATATCATGCTGCTCTTCTACAGGGGCACAGGCATCAGTTACCAGATAAAACCCACAAGGATTTCACAATACACTATGGGGAGAGCTGTAAGAGCATCATAGTCAATGCAAAACCTGACTTATTTGCACCTGCAGTGAGTGGATAATCATCTCTGAAAGGACTGAACTTTAAAGTGTATAGAAATGCCACATCTTTACTGATGTAATAAGGACTTATAGAATGGGCTTACAAAGAGAACCACCAGCTCCTCCTGCATGCACTTAAATGCATGGTGAGAGATGTTCTCCCTCCTTTTACTTCAAGACAACACAACTCCTTTTACAGACACTCCCAGGCATCCCTCTGACCACAGCACACTCTCTCTGTCTGAAGACTGTGACTTTGGTCTCAGCAATAAGCGAAGAATTGCTTGAAACATGACTGCTCTATTTCAAGGGCAATTCAGTAGCAGTAGAACGGAACTGAAAAGGGCTTCTTTTGGCAGGAGTCTATGGCCTTTCTTTGCAGACAGAGAGGCTCTTGCATTGCAGCAGTGTCTATCCTAGTTCATGGGAAGCTAGAGCCAAAAATGCAGCAGCTTGCAAAGCCCCCATTGAGGAAGCACATTCCTTGTGAAAGAGCTGCCAATTTTGCCTGACACCAAGGTCACTGAAAGGTAAATGACCATTAAACTAGATTATAAAAGCCATTCCTACCAATAACCACTGATCTTTGTCATTGCGCTACAATAACAACCTATGTCTACATCTAATTACTTCATGCCTTGGCCTTATGAGGAAATGGAAAGAGAGGCTCAGAATGAACTTCCATTCAAGTGTTTAAGTAACCACTGGGCAGGATTATATTAGATCATTTAATCTAAATTCAATTATTTATTCTACCAAGGTGGAGGGGCCCCAGCCACCAGACAAGGAACTGTAATAAGATACATACTGAACGACAAACTCTTTCCTCTACTGAGAGGTGAAAGATAAGGAGTAGCATTTGCTAACAGGAAACTAAGGCATAGAGAGATTAAGCGATTTGTCCAAGGATATGGGTGTATTCTCCAGCAGATCAGGAATACAGTCTAGCTTTCCTGTGCCCCAGCCTGCAGATCTCACTCCCAAACCACCCTTCCTTGGATCCTGAAGAGCTGGGAGACTTCCCACCTTCCTGTCGAAAGCAGGATCTCAGGTTGGTACTTTTGGCTTCACCACTTATGGAAAGGGCTGGGCTAAGCTGTTGGCAATGAGCACAGATCCAGGCACCCAGCAAATACCTGCAGCTTGTGGCATGCCAAGACTTTCGCTTCAAAACCCTTGGGAAATCCAGAGACAGTGGAACTGATGCCAGCGTCGTGATTCATGCATGCATCAGGCCACAGGAGCAGGGAGGCTCCTGAGGGGCACCGAGGTACCTGCACATCCCTGACTGCCTCCTCGGTGCAGTACATCCCACGGCATCCCTTTCAGCCCCCATTTCCCGCTGGCCAGCCCTGGTTGCCAGCACAAGGATTCCCTAGAGGCTTCTTTGGCAGAAAGCAGCTCCTTTCTTGCCCTGGTTTCTTTTCCCCTTTGCTGTACAAAATCAATAAGGCAGCTGACGAGCGTGCAGAGAGGACAGGCGGGTACAGAGACAGCATTCAGGCTGCTGAATAGCGGGTGCTGTCAGCAGAGCAGGAGGACCCAGCCCAGGCCTCCTTGGCTCATTTGGAGTCTTACAGTAACAGTCGGCCTTTGCAAGTGGGAAAAGTCACCCATGATGACAGCTAGAGAAGGCCATTCTCTCCAGCTGTGAGGAAAGGCAGATGTGTGGATGGTGACAGCTGGAACAGCTGGATGACCCCTACACGGGGCCACCTTCCAAACCAGCAGAGTGGATCCTTTCTCAAGCAAACCAGCCCTCCTCGTCATGCCAGCTTCAGGGTGTTGAACAAGAGCAGTGAAGCAAAGGGTAAAGCAACGCTTTGGCCCTTCTGCAGTGGTTGTGGCTCCTCTGCCCTGCTCTGGATGCTGCTGGCTTCAGCACACATGGGCAATGTAATGCAAGAAAGGTTATATGGTGAACAGCTTGTCCAGTACAGCACCAGGAATAAGCAACGCCTCTGTCGAACCCCAGAAGGCTGCTCCTCTGAAAAGCATCACCCTGAAGCCCCACCAGCATTCACCCAGGGTGATGAGCAGAAGAAAGCACACAAGTGCACAGTAAAGTTTACCAGCTCGGTTTTGACAATCAGAAACCAGGCTTTACTTCCCACACTTGCACCTGCAATGACTGGGTAGTCATTGTAGTCATTGTAGTCCCCAAAAATGGGCAGGCTTCCTTGTAGCTTTTCATGGGAAAATGAACAAAATCCCCAGCCCATTGTTGTCCGGCTGAAAGTGCTCCACTTTTTCCACAAAAAAAAATAACTAAGTCTATAAATACTTGCAGACAGAAGAAATCTCCCCACAGCAAAATGAGAAGCGCTGTGTTTATCAAAGAAAGAAATTAAAACCACCACCAAGTTTCTGGTAAACAGTGAACTTCCTCACTGGGGAATCACTGCTGGATTAAACAAGATAAAAGGCAAAATTCACAAGCCTGAGACAAGATAAAATCACCCACAATAAGAAAACTGTAAACTTGGAGAACTCCTATCATAGATCCCCTATTAAGCCAGACAAGTGCCAGACAGTTATGACCACTGTCACAAAGCAGTCTGATTTTCAGGCTCAAAAGGAAGAAAGAAGAGAAAAAAATCCACCCAGACTGCTTCTATTAATGCACCTACAGCCCAGCATCGCCTGGCTTCACACCCATGTTGGGAGCATTAAGCTCCTCTTTGTTGCAAAGCATGAATCATGGAAGGAGAGAGGCAAACAATGTGTCTCGCTGGTTGTGGGCTGTGAACTGTGCAGATGAACCCAAGCAGCTCTGCGTGGGCTGCTCTGGAAGCTCGAACAAGACCCGTATTGAGAAGCAGCAGCTCTAACCTAAGAACTCTGAACTTTAACAGAACAGCAGCAGAAAGTGCACACAAAGCTTTTTCTCCAGTTAGCTGAGCAAACAACAGGCTTCTCTTCCCTCCTGGAAGGTGGGAAACTGCATCCAAGAAAAATTAAGGAAAAAAAAAAAGAGATAGAAGAGAAGCAAAACATGAAAATCACTGAGTTTTTACTGAGCTATCTTGTATTTTAGTGCCGTGTCGCTTTATTATATGCAATAGAGAGTATAAGCATGAAACTTCAGGGGTAACACAGTGATGTCTTTCTTTGCAAAGGGTCTCAGTTTTCCCATGACAGAGCAACTGGTGAGTCATTGGAGGTCTCACACTGCCAAAAAACTGTTGGACGCCTCTTTGTACCATGCCATGTTAGCAGACTGCCCATCAAATCAGAAGATCCCCAAAGCTTTACTAGGCTGTGGGCTGCAGGTCTGTGCTTAGGTGGCTAGTGGTGGATGTACCATCAGCAAACGGGGACTTATCACAAAGTGCCATGGAAAACCATGCTGGGACCTGGGGTTGATCAGAATGTCACCCTGGAAGTGCTGCATCTTCAGTGCGTTGGAGAACCAGGTCACACATCAGTTGTGTAACATGGTAATGCCAGTTGGGACAGAACCCAGCTAGGAAAACATCAGGGAAGCAACTAAAGAAACATCAGCTCAGTAGCCAAGACAGTAAGTAAGGACTGACTCAAATCAGGATAGCTGTCAACTAGAAAACCGTGGACTAAGTCAGGCAGGGCAGGCTGTTAAAGAGGGTACACTTTCTAAGGTAAATGTCCCCAAGCAGGGCCTATTGGGATCCCTTCTCAGCAGGGAGGAAAACAGTCTTAAATCGTACAACACAGAAAGCACATTTGCTGCCAAGCCCCTGCTGAATCCCACAGTGTTGTGACACACACATGATTTCCTCTCAAGACTGATTCCCTTCTCTCCCCATGGTCCTTTCTGCTTATTTTCCCCCTTACTCTTTCAGTTTTCAGTAAGATTGGTGGCTGGTTTTGGTTTCTTTCTGTCTTGCGAAGTCTTGCTCTCCTCTCCATCATTCTGTGTGGTTGACTTCACTGCACGGGTTGGTGACCGCCTGACCTGCAACTTAAAGTACATCCGTTGTTTGCTATCTCGTGTAATGCACAGCTATATCCAGGAAGGGGCTACTCAAGAGGCGTCCGATCAAGCAGAACAGCTGTTTTCAAGGAAAAGAAACATGCAAAAACCTCAACTACATGACAAACACATGGGGCTCTACTGCTGGAACCCAGCACAAGGAGGCATCCCACAGCCGCCTGCTCAGCCCAGTCTTGTTCTCCTCTGCTTTAATAAGGCCTTTGATCCAAGAAGGTGACCACATGTGCTCCTGCACCTCAGCTCAGGTCTTTGCCAAGGCCTCTGGGTTAAGAAGCATGGTTGTAGTAAAAACCCTGTGCTAGACTTGGCATCATCCTTGTTCATCACTCTGCATGGTTACATCTAGAGGAAAGTACATTTCCATCCCTCTTTGCATGACAGAATAGTGGGCACATGGCTGCCCTAATGCCTACCAGAGCCAGCCACCACAAGAGCCCCTCTTTCCCATGGAAAAAGGAAGCCTGGGATACCACATTCGCAAAACAGCAACAAGGAAAATGCAAGGTCCTGATGAGATTAACTATCACAATGACTGTGAAGGACAGCTTTCAAACAACACCCCACATTTGTACCACTTCAATACAAATAACGGAGGTTAACTGCCAAAAACGTCTGGAGATGGATTTCTCTCTTGCAGGCAAGACAAATTAAAGGAAGCTGTCAGATACACAGAGGGTTGTGTTGCTTTCAAGAGAAGACATGCACACTCACATACACATGCACACACCCTCTGAAGGCCTCATATCAAAGCATTTTCCCACCATTCTCTGTTGATTTAATGGCATCATTCTACAATGAACAATAGAAACATAACAGAAGGGGAAAGCAATTCTGTCTGAGAAAGCAAAAGCAAGAGCTCTGGGGTCAGAGAGAAAGACACACAGCCCTGCAGGCCCCAGTCTTTTCCTCGTTGTTTCCTCTGCAGCAAGGGCTCATCTAGCCATGCCACCCACAACAGCCAGGGCTGGGCCTTCATTCCTACCACCGAAAAGCAGCATGACGACTCAAGGCTATTGCACTAGTTCAGGGGAAAAACAGGTTTTAAAGTATCCTGAAGTATATGAGGGCAGGCTGGCAGAGCCTACAGAAACATTGTTATTGATTGCTAGATTTCTTCCTTAATAATCTTGCTCAATTCCTTGTCCAAACATTGCACACAGTCCTCATCCATCCTCTTCAGGGTGACCTGGGAGCCTAAATGCCAGGAGGGAGCCCATGAGGTGCTGAGGTGCATGTGAGGGGCATATGCAGCTGAGGTGCTGAGCACTGTTGATGCAGCAATGTGCAAACCAGAGACTTTTTCTGGAAATTGACAGTCATCAGTAGATAAATACACTCAAAAAATAAGAACAAAAAACCCCAAACACCACTCCCCCCAAATTCCCCAACCTACAGACATCACCAGGGACAAACACTCAATCCCCTTCCTCACAACAAGATTCAAAGCAAACCAACATTCATTAACCTTCAGTTCAGGGTTAAGAGGTGTGGAAAGGAAAGGTTTAGGAGTGACTATTCCAGAGGTCAACTCACAAACCCACTCCTGCCATGAGTCACCGGTACTCAGTGAGTATCTCCCAGCAGTGCTCCAACATCTGCCTCCACAGGAGGCCATAAGCTCCCACCCACCCTCCCACATGGATGGGGATGCCAGAAGGTGACCCGAGGACAGCGCTGGATGTCTGCACTCTTACATTCAAGAGATGCCACCTTTATTCCTCTCCCACACCTCCAATTTGATGTTTCATTGAAGGCAGGGGGGACGAGCAGCCTCCCCAGGAGCAAGCAGCTCCCCTGTTTGTTACACATTGCCAAGCAGCTGGGAACCACATGAGCTGTTTCAAGACACATGTGCCCTGTGGGGAAACACTAATGTTGTCCTAATGCTGCAGTGATGCTCCAGAGAAACAGAGGCTTTGCCCTGCTTCACAGCACAATCATCACTTCCATCGCTCAACAGGTTTTCAAATGCCATTCAAGTTTTTGGTTAGATATGTCATGTGTTATTAATCCACCTTGTCCAAGAAACTCCCAAGTATGTTTTCTTAGTACAACCTTTTAGTCCAATAATAATAAAAAACGATACCTATTGGTTGCCTTGGGGAAACACGTGTCACTCATAGGGAAGAGCCTCAGAAAAGAGTTTCTCCCAAGCCAACAATTCATGCAATGGCTGCATGCACATTACTCTTCTAACATAGGTCCCACTCACCATGTGAAAGAAACGTGTCCTTCTAAGACAGTAGTTGGAGGAAAAATGGTGATACAATGCTTCTAAGCCAGGAGCACACTGGGATAAGTGATGCAGCAATATGCAAACCCGTGTGGAACCAGTGAAGATAAAGGGTCAGGATGCTGGGACCATGGAGACTACTGGAGCTTCACACCACTGCATGAGGAGATACAATGTGAACTCCCCTTGGTCTCTCTACAGATCCAGGCCCCACATAGTGTGATAATCACTCAAGGAGCATGGATCAGAGAAGCCATGGACATTTACCTACTGAGATAAGCAACTTCTGCAGTGGCCTACATAACAGATGGCTCTTGGTTTGATAGTGATAGATCTGCCCCACTGCCCACAGCTGCATGGGGAAATCTCTTACAAGGTATGGTAGAGGCAAGCACCAAAAGAGCTGCCAAGGCTGAGAAACAAACCTTGGTTTACCATCAAGGTCACAAGAGAAGCCATCACCTGCACCTTGAGCTTGTGTCTCATCACCAAGCACCAGCAACTCAAACTCAGAGATTTACAGGTGGGAAAGAGAAGGATCAGGACAAAACAACCACACGGCACCTTTGCCTCCTTCCCCAGCAGGGCCCCGCAGGAGCCCAGGGGGGCTGAGGCAGCCGAGGACCAGGACAAAGACTGATGTTTCTTTTTTTCCATGTGAATTGGAAGACTTCTCCATTTCTATCCTGACTGTGAGGCATGGGAAATGAAAGACAGCCCTCAAACCAGCAAAACAACCATTTAACGGATAAAAGATTGTCTTACTTTGTCTGTCTTGCACTTTGTTTACATGAATGAGAGCCAGTTATCCAGGCTGGGAACAATCCTCTGAATTAAATCTCTGAAACCCATTACATAAATATGCCAAAGGTATCACTAATCCTATCACAGATTTAAGGGTTAGATCATTATTTTCATTTACCATTTCAGCAGAAAATCTGTGACAAGAAACTGCTGATGAATGAGTTCAAGCCCTTCCAGCAAATTCAGCTTCCTTGGAGCTTTTCTAAACTCACATTTGACTCTTTCATCTCCTTTTTAACAGTCTTTGGAGGCATCCTTGTTTGGCTGTAATTTACCCAGCCTGGCATTTCTGTTTTCTCAGCATTACACACTAATGAACACTAATGCCATCCTCAGTAACAGAGGATTCCTTCCCACCTGGGTTTATTTGGGTAGCAATGGCTCATGCGTGGATCCCTGCGGTTAGGGCAGCTCATGCTGTCCTCACTCAAAACCACATTGCCATGTTTTCCATACAGACGGTAAACATAATAAAGTTAAGTGTTGGCACTAATAAATTAATAGCTTTTAATGAAAGTAATAACTTGAAGGAACTCTCTATTTACTCACTGCCAGTCCACCGCTCTGCCTCCAGCACTGGAAGCAATTCAGTCGAGGACATGATTAGCATCTTGCAAGCAGGAACTGTCCTTGAGATAGCTTTCTTGTGCTCATAGGCATAAAGAGATGCACATCCTCACAACTGCTGGCTAGCTAGCAAGGAAAAAGGCAGCTATAGCCAAGCCTTCCAGTTTGCAGAGAAGGAACTGAAGACTTCTGGCCATCCAAGTTGCCAACAGCCCAGGGAAGAAGAGAGAACAGAGATGTTGCTTTGCCTGCCTTGGATATTGCTCAAGGAGGAATCATAGGCTGCCACTGCAAACATCTACTCAACCTGTTGACTCTCCTGCTCTTAAGCTCCAGCCCCCAAGGCAAAGCCAAGGCAGCCAGGGAGCACAAAGCCACAAGAGCCTTTCAATCTTCTGGGGTTAGGAAAATACATGAGGATTGTTTCTGTTGTGGTTTGTTGCAATTTCATTTGTTTTATTGCTATCTGCTTGCCCTGGCTTTCTACGAAGCAGACAAGGAAAGCAGGTGAAGGAAAGACAAATTACTAGGAAAACACTCCCCATCTGTAGAGCTGGGCATATCTTGTTGCAGAATTCACTGAAAACAAAAATGTTAATTTATTGAGATAAAAGTAATTTTGATTTCACCCAGTTGTTTCAAGGATGGGGAGGAGGGATAAAGATATAAGGAGATGGTAAGAAAAGGCTGGATCCCCAAAGGCAGGGCAGTTTCCCTCTCGCCTTTACCTCCGGTTGGGGTTGAGATCCCTCCCCTAATTGAAGTGACTTGAATTCATCTTCTCTGGAGGCTGCTTCATCCATTTATGTTACTACAGATGGGAAGGAGCATGGGCTCCTCCACCCAAAGAGCCGCACCTCAAACAGCAACTGGGGTCTAACCACTATGAGTCTTTCTGACCCATTGAAAAGCTTCTACTTATTGTCCTCCATCACTTGAGTTTGGTTAAAAAGAAACAATCTTTGTGTGCCCCAAACCAACGTCAGGCGGTCATCCCAGGGCAGTAATTGCATCACACTGGCACCAATGGGAGTTTGCTGCCTCCCAACAGTTCCCTGTGTGAAAAACTACCCAAGGGAAAAAAAGTGCTTGGCCTGGTAGCCAGATGGATGGGTAGGGAGAAGCCATAAGCTCCAACTCAGCCTTTGGCAGGGACATCTGCTAGAGCCACCTGAGTAAGATGCTGGACAGGTCACAGGCATAAGAGCTGCCCAGCTCTTCAGGGCTGCTCAAGGCATCAAACTCCCCAGCTCCTCCATGGCATTCAAGAATCACACAATTAAATTTCCTCTCCATTTTTAATAACATCTGACTGAGATTTCCAGGTGGGACATGCCAACTGATGCTTCTGCAAATCCCTCCTCTTGGAGGGCAAGGAAAGGGCAGGAAACCATTTTAGAGATGTGCAAGAGAAACTGGATCTATAAGAGCCTTCCAGAAACAAAACAACACATAATTTCCCCACCCGCAGTTATCCATCCTCATCCAGAATTCTTCAGAAGCAAGGCTCCATCATGTTTTACCCACATCCTCTGTATGCCTGTCTAAGCGTATCATCTCAAAAGGACATTTGAGGATGTGTTTCATGTTAGTATAAAGCAGCAGAAGACAAGTTGAATCACTGATGCAAGCCAAGACACCTCAGTGAGGACCAGTGAGCCTGCCGCTAGGTAGGGCAGGCAGATGTAGTGGGGGATAAAGGAGAGACTGGGAAAAAGGTCAGTCAAGACATCTTATATACTTATGCAGCTTATGCTGCAGCATCTCCCCCTCATGCTGAGCAGGCACCATACAGAGACCATGCTCAGGTCCTGGAACCTGATCTTGAAACAGCACCAGGCTCACAAGCTCTGCCCCTTTGCTAGTGTAAGTATCTCTGTCAAACTGCAGAGTCAACTCCTGCAGCACTTGATAAATTGGTCCTGCAAGCCTGGGGAAGGCTACTGTGCAGTTAAACACTTGAGAAGTTCACTTTCTTCAACATCCACCCTTCATCACAGCCAGCCCTTTAGGTCAAAGCGCAAAACTTCAGCAATGGGGCTGATTGCCAAGGCTTTGGCAAAGATACACACCCAGCACTGACTGATGCTCAGGCTCCTGCTTCACCAATGCATGTTTTTCCTCTTAACACACTTCACTGCATTTAGACCTCAGCCATCAAATTTGCTGCCCTATTTTAGGAGGCTGCAGGAACTTGCTCTCCTGGCTGACACAAGGCACATTACCTTTTCTTGCATGAGTCAGCCGCCAGCAACAGGAGAGAGGTTCTTTGTAATTGCAAAGGAATTAAGTGATTTTGAAGCAGGGGAGTGTTTTGGAGACAGCAGGAGCACTTCAAAAAAGGCTGCATTATGAAAAGCAAACTTCAAAAGGAGAAGTGACAAGGCTAGAGTGTTTGTGGTGCCTGAGGAAGTAATTAGAATTTAAAAGGGACACCGATCGGGCAAGTACACTAGGCTAAGGAAGATGAACTGCTGCCAAAAAAGTTTCTTTAACTTTTCCAGTGTAGCGTGCACCAGAAATGCAGTTTCATGAATATCGGTCTTAAAACAATTTTAGAGAAAACCCTTGCATTTGTTGAAAGCATGAGAAAGATGCCACCGTCAAAAACTAGATGCCTCTTGCTTCCATTTCTCTTTTCAGCTTGTTAATAGCTGCCTTGCTTTCATCATTCCCCAACATGAGAGGGTTTCTGCAAACCCCTCAGAGATAAGGCATTTCTTAGAGGACTGGGTTTGTATATGGCACAGTTCATCTTGCTTCGGCCCAGGGTGGGGCTGTTTTGAAGCAAAGGCTTCCAGGGTCCATAAGCACTGATGTTTGACCTGCCAGCAAGTGACCTGCAGGGTGAGGAGCACTGCTCCAGCTGGAGAGGTATGATGTTAGTCAGAGATTGAGCTGAATGCAAAACTTCCATGATCACTGCTGGATCTCTGCTGCTTTGAGATCTCTGCTGTGTCACAGGAGCCTTTGAACTGGTGATTCAAACAAACATGAGGCTGCAACAGCAGAACTGCAGCTGAAAGTGTTGTTCTGGTTTCCATCAGCAAGCTGAAGCAGCTCATGACAAACTCAGGGCTTAGCCCCTTCCACCAGGAGGTCCCAACACCTCCTTGGAAAGCAAAAGCCAGAGATAAAGGTCTGCAGTAAAACCTAAGACCAAAAGATTTGCAGCTTTGGTGTGAAGCCAAAGTTCAACCAGGGCCATTTCTTCTCATCCTCTGTTCCCTACCTGAAGGCATTAATGCCCATTTTCTTGATCCTTTTCCCTACAGCAGACTCTTTTGGTCAGTGATTCATATCCAGACAGCGACTGAGACACTAAAATGAGTCAACAGCCCTTGGAAAGCAAACAAGGCTCATGTTGTGTTGTCTCACCGGGTGCAGGTGAGGTGGTGAGTCAGGCTGGAGGAATGAGCTGGAGCAGCAGCACCTGGCAAAGGCCGTCCCTCTGGACCACTCTCCCAGCTCAGTGGGTCACTGCAGTTAAGGCACTTGAGCTCCTTATCTGTCAAGTGTGCAACTAAAAACTCGCCAAGAGTTTGGCAAGCTTAAACAGGCTTCCAGTAACACTCTGAGGAAGCTTACAGGATATGTCATAACATAAAGTAGTTACTGAAAATCATCTCAGCGTCCAAATGGTCCTTGTGGATTTAGTTCAAGCTGTGTTGGAACTCATCTACTTCAGGCTTGTGGATGCAACCATAATCTCAATAGAATGGCAGTTTTCACCCTATGTCATTTATCCCCACAGGTGACACAGGGCCTCTCTTCCCCAAGCTCCTGACATGATTTTGAGAGAGACTTAGCAATCTTTGTGCAAATGCAGCTACTCCTGAACGAGGACTCATAACAAGAAGGTGAACTCAGGGAGCCACGTTGCAGGACCGGCAAGAGCATCTTGCTACAGCAGATACCACTTCAGAATTTGTTCCAGGAGGTATCAGTGGTACCATCAGCCTGACCCACACACAAGCAACCACCTGGGTATTTGGATTGTAAAATCATAGAATCAATTAGGCTGGAAAAGACCTTTAAGATCATCAAGTCTATAGGTGCCGGGACACACTGCTTCCCATGCTGATCCCTTAGTCACTGGCTGGAAATGAGTGTTTCTTAACTATGTCAGTTCAACAGGATGGCCAGGTCTACCTGGAGCTTTGGCAACAAACTGGCAGTTGGAAAACTGGGTATGAAATAAATTGGGTTACATATAAAAGGAGCATTCCTTTGAGAGTACAGAAATGCTGTGAGTATACATAAAGATCATATTGCTGTGCAATCACCACATATATCTACCAGAGCTGCACCTTCATCTGTCTATACCAGATAAAGATCCTATACAGCCCCACTGAAGCTTACAAAATCAGCTTTAATTTAAGCACAGAAGAGGATGCCCTCTTGTCAGAAAACTCCAGTTTTATGCAGGCACAAACAGTGCAGAAATGTCCCCTTGCATGACAGATGTTTCATCCAGATGTCCAGCTCTGAGGAACTCAAAACACCAGAGAAAAACCCAGATGAAAGTGAAACAAATGCAAGCTGTACTTCATTAAAACGGGAACCACAAACCACTCCACTTTAACGGGAAGCTCAAACTTTGGGATTTTGTTTGTTTTTAAGAAAAGGAAGGCAGAAGCCACCACTTTTCAATAGCCAACAATTCCACCGGGCCACCCCAGCAGGATGGGAGGGTCTGAGGACCAAAACCAAGCTCAGATTGTGCAGCACCACAGGCAACTCCTCTGCATACCAAACACCAGTCCCTCTAGAGCTGCTTTCTTCCATTTTCTCCCATTTAAGTCATTCCCCTACATATACATGTATACATTCTACTAGTGTTCCTGGGGGTGGGAGCCCCATCAAGACAGAGGCAGTGATCTCCAAGGCTCAGGCCTGATGACCTGTGTTTTCTGGCCTTGTTGCAGATGGATAGCCACAAGACCAAAAACCAACACTGAAAAACAAACATCGCTTGAACCAAGAGTCACAAGGCAACCCTAAACTTCTGTTTGAAAATATCCAGGCAGGATGTCTTGCTGAGCCGACACATCTGGTTTCCAGAAGGACTTCAGATGGCAGCTGCACTGAACAAAAGCTTTTCAGGATGCCCATGGAAAGAGGGAAACAAGGAGCCTGGGAGACACTGCTGCAGACATACAGCAAAGGGAAGACTTGGAGCTGAAGAGCCCCAAGGGAGACACCCCCATGGCTATCCCCACTCAGCACAGCTGCTAGTCTTGGATGTAACCTGAAGTCCTTTAGCCCCTGCATGTACCAAGTACAGTAGGGGAGTGATCTAAAGGCTGTATTCCCCTTAATCCATCACTAATAAATGAATTTTTTAGCAACTCAGGACAGCAGACATTTACAAAACACTGTACTATTGCAACTGACCTATTTATGGCCCTGGCTCAACTAAAGAAGTCAAGCATGAGGTTAACTCCATCCCTTGACGCACCTCCTGGCACACACAACTCACTTTTAAGCAAGTCTGTGATGGGATCTGAGCCCATGCTCAGGCTGGGGGAGGGACATCTCAGCAGTAAAGCAGGCAGGAGCCTGCTCCTGTACTTTCCCAACTGGCAGCTTAAAACCTCCCAAAGCATCCCAAACAGTGAGCAGAAAGGAGAGGAGCTCCCAAGATGTCCACTGTGCTCATTCCTAACACGTTTCACCTTCTAATAAAGGCAGGGAGCAAGACAGATTTTCAATAGAATAAAAATCCCTTTTCTTTCCCTCATTACATTAGTTGTGGAAGCATCCACCAAAACCTGGCTGGTACCCACACCAACACAGCCCTGCCTGCATGCTTCCCACTCAGACATCCCTCTGCAAAGAGGGGAGAGGCAGGCAAGCAGGATGCATTTTGTCTCTTGCTTACCTGATAAAAAAATAGATCATAAAAAGGTTGGTTTCCAGGTCCTCACTGTAATCCAAGCAGTATTAACACAGAGAAGGCAAATGCATCATGGACCCAGGGGACCTGGAAACACCCAGCCATTCCCAAAATAGGAGCAGGACCAAGACCCCCATTCCCGGCACTTGGCTCTCCCAGGCAAGCGCTGGGTCAGAAGGTGCATTCCTCTGACTAAAATACTATGAGAAAAAGCGATGGAGCAGCAGCCCCATCGCAGCCCCTGAAGAAACCAAGAGAGCTGCACTGGCCCCTGTCACCTCCGGGACAGTGCGGGAATGATGGGCCCATGGGAAAGGGGCTGCTTCTCATGATGCCCCTGCAGAGTGCCTGGCACTGATTGCAGCCCTATGGGATGCTGCAGTGCTGAGAGGTTCTGCTGAGATGCTGTTGGCTGTGTCAGGGAGATGGGAGATACGCAGCAGCACTCATTAAAAATAAGAACTTAAAAGAAACCCACCAAAACCAATCTCCACCCTGAAATCAGCACAAAACCCGAGGGCAATCAGCTCATTGCCATAGAAACAGGTTTAGTGTTATGGCAGGCAGACAACTTGGTCCTGTAGCCCAGGGTCCTTCTGGTAACCTTGGGAAAGTCATCAGCTCTTAATTACAAATCTAAGGGAACATTGGATATTAGTGTCTGTACTGCCACGTTACATCTTGGCTCTGGCTAAGGCTTCCCTTGGCTCCCAAGGTGCTGGAAGACAAACATGTATTTTCTTTTCATTTCAAGATAGCTGAAAGCCACAGCCTGAGCTATGATGAGAACTGTGTGTGATCAGCAATAAATGAATAAGACATCCTCAAACAAACAAACAGAAATCCCCAGCCCCAAATCCCAGACCAGGACCCTGGGGAGCCAGAGGGATGCAGTAGCGGTGGAAACCATTGGGCCAACAAGCCTGAATCGATACCTGGCACTCCACAGATCCACTGCAGCATCAGGAGCCCACCCGCAAAACAGGGCTCAGAGGTTGAGGACTCCAATTTGGGGTCTCAGCATAGGGTGTTTTAGGTCTCAGCATGGCACACAATAGGATAGTGAGTCTTTGCCTGTGCTCCTTATAGAGGGTCTTCTTCCCCAGCCTTGTTGAGGCTTGCCTTTCAAGGTGTTACCTGCAAGACCATACTGCTCCACATCAGCTGCTGTACAACTCCCCTAAGCCCAAGGAGCCTATAACATACCTGCTTTCTATTTATTGCAAGCGTGCAGATTGATTCTGCCTAGCCATAAGGCACAGTGCAGACTTCGTGCTTTGAGGCATGGCAGATTTAGGTTACATTCAGTTAGCAAAGCCTTTTTTAAAAGCTAGGCTAATAGAGTGACTCTGTGGCCCAAGCAGCGTGTCCCACAGGCTGCACTCACAGGAGTCCTTTCCTTTATTCACTTCCCATTTCCTGCCCTTTTGCTTCAGAAGCAAACTCCCTGCTCTCATAGTGTGGGTGGGATATATGGAGAGGAAAGGAGCACTCCCTCCCTACTGTACTTCTCATCTTCCACCCATCACCATACAGTATCAGGACCACAAGTTATTTCACCCAGCCCTTTCTAGGAAGGGGGAAGCTTGCAAACCCAGCCCTTCTGCTGAAAAGCAGCTTTACCACAGAAAGCATGGAAAGAGATAACAGCACCCGCAAGCAAGGCTGGACATGCAGTTTCCACAATAAATCAATGCAATAGCACAGGGGGAAGTGCCTCCCCATGGTAAATGGCATCCCCAGGCAACTTTGCTCATTAGGAGATCAGCCGCCAGAGCAGGTGGAGAAAGACCCAGCAGAATAACTCAAACCTCCCTGCTCGGATTTTCCTGTTCCAGGAGGAAAGGGGATGGGGGGATGCAGACAGGCTGCATGCCCACCACAGCAATCTACCCTGCTCCAAAGCAGCCCCTGGTGCTCCCTCTCACCTACTCTTGTGTGAACAAGATCAAAGTTACATCGCTGCAGCTAATGCAAGGAGCAGCTGAAACAGCCAGAGCTGCACAAGCAGCCTCCCATCACCTTGGGGACTGTGGGGTGAGAGCAACCAGCTCTCATATCCTTACTGCGAGCATCACAAATCTTCAAAGCTCTTCCCTGTGCAAGTCTGTTTCCAGGTTTTAGCTCACACAAGAGGTTTCCCAGGGAAAAGGAAGCAAGTTTAGCCCAGCAGTTTGATGCCTTATCAATGGTTTTCTTGAACCAGCTGCTGTTGATCACCTCACAGCTGAAACCCAGCAACCTGAGTCAGCAACCGAGCCTGAGGACAGGGAAAGCACATGGGGGGAAACACACCAGCTCTGACCAAGATCTTATGTGCATCAGTGCCTCCTCCCAGCCCCTGCAGTGTTCCAGGCTTTCTGGTTTTCAAATACACAGGCAGCCCCAGATGACTCAGCCATTGCTTCCCCTCAGGATTTACAGCTGGGATACAGGCAGCAGTGCAGGGGAAGGTAGAGGGAGTGGTTTTATACCCTGTGGAAACAATGCCATTTGTTTTGCTGGGCAGCCTTGTACCCTCCAACAGGAACAGTTCCCCTGGAGAGGCAAAGCCAAGCACGGGAGCCATGCAGCATCCTCAGTGAGCTGCATTGCAAGGTGCATCCTGCGCCAAGCTACAGTAGACGTGTGGGATCCTGCCTGACCAAGCGCTCCAGCAGCTTTCCACCAGCACAGCTTTGGGTGTCAAGGCGCTGACTCAATATGCTGTAATTTAAAACACAACTAATCTCTCCAGTTATGAAAATAATCAGTTATGCTCAGGACTTACTCCCTTTCCTTCTTCCCCTGAAAAATCAGGGATTACCCAGCCTTTCGCCTTTGGCTCCAGAACTGCTTTGCTGGAGGGCTGGAAACCTTGACAGTGGTCACACTTAAGGAGTAACAGATGTTCCTTTTCACTGGAAGTCCCTCCTGCCCAGCTGAACTCCAGTACGTGTAGGAGACTCAATCCTCTAGTGAAGAACCTCCCAGAGACACTTCCAACCCCTTAAGAGGGCAGCTAAGGAGGATCAGCACTGCAAACACCACATTTGGTTGGGCTGGAGGGCAACCTGGCCGGCAGCTCTGCCCACATCAACCACAGCTGGCCAGAGGTGGGAGCTCACCTTTGATTCCCAGCAAAGGAACAGGAAAGAGCAGCTTGGGGGTGCCTGGGGAGTGACTGACCTGCCAAGAGAGACTCTGTGCTGAACCAACCAAATAAAGAAGAGCGTATTCCCTCCAGTCAAACAGAAGAGCTGATGAAACCACCTTTCTGCATGACACATTTAGCAGTGCTTCGAGGAAATCAGGGAGGCAGCAAACACATTAGCAGGGAAAAGCCTCCTTTTCCAGCCCTGACAGTACACTGTCAACGCTCGAGATTTTCATCTGCAGAATAGCTTAAGGGCCACAAGTTCACAGATACCTGGAGTGTGCCAAAAGCAGATCCAGTGCAATGGGGTGGGTGTTCATCCATGCAGCTGTGTCATGTGCTATAGGAACACAGGCTCTGCTCCAGGAAGCTAAAACTCCCTTGACCAGATTGTGCCTCTATGGAGCTGCATTATAGGATGGCTTGCACACTCCTATTTAAATGTTCCTTCTCTGTTGCTAAGGGTGTACCTAGCACAAGCAGCTGCTAGGGCTGGAGTAATGCATGCTCCATCCCAGATCCCTACTACTCACAGAAATCCCTTCAAAGGGACTGTGCTGACAACTGAGAGGTTTCACTGTTCCCATGGGAGGGGGGGGCAGGCATCTCTGGAGAGTGTCTAATCCGAGTCTCTGCCTGGAGCAGGGTCAGCTGCAGCACATTACTCAGAGCAACCTGTTCTAGTTTATGATAAAAAGCTTTATCCTTACATTGAAACAGATTTTTCCTGTATTCTGCTTCCTGCTCACTGCCTCCTGTCCTTTCAAGACACCACTGAGGAAAGCCTATCTTCTCTACACCCCCTGCACTGGGCATTTATACATATGGATGAGATCTCTTCGGACTGATGCTTCGCTAGGCTGGATGGTCCCAGCTCTCTCAGCCTTTCCTCCTGTGACAGATGCTCCAGTCCATCATCTTCATAGCCCTTCCCTGAGCCAGCTCCAGTACGTTCACCTTTCCTGCACCAGGGAGGCCAGCATCAGAGCCAGCTTCCCTCATGCTGTCTCACAGGGGATGAATAAAGGGTGAAAACACAACCTTCCTTGACCTGCTGGCAAGACAGCCCCAGGAGCTGTTGCCTGTTGCTACCATAGCACATTGCTGGCTTGTGCTCAACTTGGCGTCTACCAGGACTCCCAAGTGTTCATCTGCAAAGCTGCTTTCCAGCTGTTTGGTCCCAGCATGTACAAGGTGCCTGAGGTTTTTCCTCCCCAGGGGCAGGACTTTGCCCTTCTTTCTTGAACTTCAGGAGATCCCTGTTGGCTCATTCCTTCAGGCTACTGAGGTCCTTCCTAACAGCAGCACATCGACCACTCCTCGCAGTGTTCTGCTATCTGCAAAAGACACACTGTACCCCCTCAGCTGGGTCACTAACAAAGACATGGACCAGTACTGGCCCCACTATCGACCCCTGGGGCACACCACTAGTGACTGACCTCCAGTTGGATTTCTGTCTCCAGTCACAACCCATTGAGCATGGCAGTTCAACCAGTTTTCACCTCACCATCCACCCTCTGGCTTGCGCTTCATCAGTTTGCCCAGGAGGATGTCATGGGAATGTGTTGAAACCCATAAAGAAAGTCAGTAAACATCCCACTGCTCGCCCTTCAGCCACCAAGCCAGTTATCAGAGCTTTACACACATCAAGGCTGTAAGATGATAGGGTGTAATAAATAAAACCAACATTTTCCCAAGCTGTCTACTCATCAGAAGCTAAACATAAGTAGTAAGGTATGTTTGGGGTTCTTTATATAGTTATTTAGAGTGAGTAACATTGCATGTCTGTGGGTTGCTTGTGTTTCTGGTTAGGATGAAAATACAGAGATAAGAATACTTGTATATCACCAGACGGACGGAATCTGCTTCCCTCACCTGTATTTCTAGATGCCACCTTAAATCAAACAACAGATGCAATAGATAGATGTTGTGTTGGCTCATTTTAATCAGCATTCACCTGCATTCAGTTTACAGCAGAAACATTGGCACTGCATCAAGTTACAACACACCGTTTTGGCAGCATCTGAACGCCTCCTACTAGTGCATCACACTTTCTCTCTCGGCCTTTCTTTTCATAGGTTTAGAAGAACTTCTTGTTCAGAAATTCTCTATAGTGTGTATAAAAGAAACCATACAAATAGGTTGATGCTGCTTTGTTAACGTCTTGGTCTTCTGGCTTCTCACAGCCTGAACTTCATCCCAAGGGAACAATTCACTATCTTGAAGGAACATTGATTTCAGTTTCGTCAATAGACAGCGTTGCTACAAGCAGGCTGGCCTATTCCAACCAGAAGAAGGAAGTCTACCTCGAGAACTCTTACTGTACTGTCAGCACTTGCACTCTTTATCTTGTTTTAAAAGATACACACACAAGCAGCTTTGGACAGAGGATGCGTATACAGAACTCTCACAAAAGGAGCTAAAATACAGCTTACAGAGTCTTCAATTACTCCCTGCAGGCAAGCGCCCTCCCCACACACCCAGGAGTTCAGGCAGAACACAAACCACAACCTTTTTCTTCTCCAGCCCCAAATTCAGCCAGTTCTTTACTTATCTACAAGCCCACCCCTTGGACCATAATATCCCAATCTGGGCACACATTTAAGCTGGACAAGGCTGTCCCTGTGTCTGAGCATCACCACTGCACCCTAAGCCAGGAAACATCCAGTTTTCCATCCAGAGACAGGCTTTAAGGCTGCAGCAACCACACTGCTTTTCAATTTACAGCAAACAAAATACTTGCTTTACAGCAGTCAAACCAAATACTTCCTAGAAACTTTTCTCCATGCTGTGGGTGGGAAGGGAGTGGAGAAAAACAAATCAGAACGGTTTACTCAGGGTAAAAAGAAAAAAGAAGGAAAAAAAACCAACCCTGAAAACACTGAAAAAAGACATTTTCTGGAGCAAAGTTGTTTTGACAGAAATCTTCTGTCTTCCCCTCCTTGTTTAACCCAGCCTGCTAGAACTAGAGTCTAACTTCCTTGAAGTCAATGGGAGATTTTCCCCAATATAGTGACAATTGAGACTGAAATAACACAAATTATGAATACAATCAGTAAAAAAGAAAAACAACTTTAAGAACCAGGGGTTTAGGTTGAATATCGTATTTCAAACATAGACATCAACAGCATGAGGGCCTTGGAGGGCTTGGACAGCTCCAGCCAACAGGCAGAGCCCAAGAGGTCCCGTGGAAACAGAGAGTAAATTCCCCAGATTGAGTTTATTTGTTGGCAAAGACAGAACAAATCCCTTCTGATTTATTTGTGCTTTGAAAGAGACATTCAACAGCTTCCCAACATTAAGGCACTTTCACCCTTAGGTCCAAAAAGGGGCTTAAAGCTACTTATGCCCAGTTACTGTACATTTCCACAACAGCACAGAGCCTTGGCACGCTTCTCAACCAGCTGGTGAGCCTCAAATCCACCAGAATGTGAGGAATAAAACATTTTTCCTCCCAAATTTCTGAGCAGCTGTTTCTCAGGAAAGGCACTGGCCAACTTTTGACGGATCTGCATAGTTGCAGGGCAGGAAGTAGATGCGATCACTTCAACATTGCACACAAAGCCAAGGGTGTCTTCACCTCTCCAGCACCATTTTAGGCATGATTATTCCATAGCACAGAAAATGTTTCTTGAGTTAATCAGGACAGGCTTGCTAGAAATGCAGAAGATGTGTCTAAGGACTGAAGATAACTCTGCTCTCTCTGTGTTGCAGCCCCCTCCATATCATTTCCATGAGTTCACTTTGGGAAACATCAAGGTTATCTCAGGGACCCAAAAACCTCCCACACCCATAGAGCTAGCAAGACCCCTGTGCTCCTCTTTCCTTTTCCCTGCCTTTGGCTGCACGGTTTCAGTGCTCCCTTGCACTTGTGACAGTATCCATCACACCCTGCACTGAGCCACATCAGCCCTAAGTTGAAGATATATGCAGCATGACACATTTGATGTTTGTGTGGTGGTTTGTTGTGTTCGGGGTTTCTCTCAGAACTGGCTCAGAGGTGGGCTGACAGAGCAGGCACAGCACAAGCAGCTGAAGAGCTTGGCTAGGGCTAGAGCTCCCTTTCCAGTGGGTGTGAGGTGTTCAGCAGCTCAGGTCCTCTGCTGTGAGGTGTGATGACACCCTCAGAGACCTCACACTCACTTCACCCACTCCCTTCAGGCTCTCACCGCGTTGGAAACTGTTGAAGGTCAGACTCTCCCATCCCTTTCTCTCCCATCACTGCCCCCCCACCTCTGGCATCTCTGCTAATGCGAAGCCACCCACACTCTCCATGTGACAGCTCCATCCACTAACGTTTAACAGCTGACATTCTTCCCTAATTTGTTGATTCAGAGCCATGTTTTCTTACACAGTAACACTCCAGAGCATCAAAACTATTTAATGTGGGGAAAAGCCCATTGCTTCCCACCAGAAGGTCCCTTCTAGTTATTATGTGCCTGATGCTCATCACTAAAATGCACCTTCGATAAATCACAGCGCAGTGCCCTGATCACTACGTCAGCGTACAACAGTCTTCCTGAAGCCAGAATGCGAACGTCTCACTAAACCATTACATGCTGTGTCCTGCCCATTATCCTCACTTACAAACCAGAAACAAACACAAAAATACCCCCCCAGAAACATACACCACACGCTGGAAAACCCCCAAACCTCCTCCTGGTTCTCACATCAGCAGCAAGGAGACTTGGCTGGATTGTCAGGGCCAAAGTGCCCAGTAACCAGTGGCCAAAGGGGGACTGCTCCAAGTTGTTCTGAACCCAAGCAGCTCCTCCAGGAGGGAGGCTCTGTGTCACAGTGTACTTCTCTGCTGCCAATTCCCCTGCACTAGCCAGGACACACACATCTGTGTCTAGAACTGTGTGTTGCTGCCGCTCTTTCTCAAGGACAATCCTTCAGTTACATCAACTAGACTATGCTCACCTCAAAAAAGTGTGCCCTGGTGTTTCCTGCACAGCTGCCAGGCTAATGATGGCTTGTTTCCAGCGAGAAGCTCCCAGACTGCTGCTGCTACCAAGCCCTGCACAGCAGAGAACCCAGCACAGGACCTTGCTGAGTGCCTCACCTGCATGCCCTCCTCCAGGACACCTAGTACCACTGCAGGGGATGTGCTGCTGCTCTGCATCCTTTCCCCACCATAGGATCACAGTCATGCCATAAGGCTGCTAGGAAGGTCTTAGGGCACTTTTGCAACATTATCAGTGTGCAACACTACTGGGATCTCCATGCTCTGGGCACAGGGGACACTCCTTCCCACTGGTGCCAAGTCTACAGCTGGAGGTTTGGGAAGGAAATCATAGAATGGTTTGGGTTGGAAAGGACCTCAAAATCATTCAGTTCCAAACCCCTGCCAGGGGCTGGGATGCCCCCCACTAAACCATGTCACCCAAGGCTCTGTCCATCCTGGCCTTGAACACTGCCAGGGATGGAGCATTCACAACTTCTTTGGGCAACCCATTCCAGTGCCTCACCACCCTCACAGTAAAAAACTTCCTCCTTAGATCTAACTGAACTTCCCCTGTTTGAACAGTTTGAACCCTACGTGGGCTGGGGCTTTCCAAGGCTGCTGAGCCACTGTAGCCTTACCTGGAGGGACAAGCAAGTAAACTGCAGTTCAAAAGGCTCAGACAGATGGAAATAAAGGGATAAGTTTCACCTCAAACAACCAGCATGAAGTAGATGTTTATCAATCTCTTACCATTTGCCATCCTCTACAGATTCAGACCCCAGATCAGTTTCAGGTTAGCGGAAACCCCATCTACTTCAGCTGGGTTTGAATCAAGCCCCTCCTAGGTAAAAAAATGACCCAACAAGTTAATGTTAATGGAGCACGCATGGAGCTTCCACTCCCATTAGCAGGTCTCTCCGAGAGGACACAGTTTTCCATCCATGCATTAAGCCAGTCCAATACTGACATCAGCTCATTTCCATTGATCCTGATTACATAATAGTGACTTAATTCTCCATAGAATTGAATTTTCCATATGTTTGGATCTTTTGCCGTTGCTACATGACTTCCTTGTTCCCTGCTGGATTTATCATCTTTTTGCCTTATACTTAAAAATCACGGTTTTCTCTGCAAGCACAGATTTCTATAGACTTGCTTTGGTTTTATGATAAAGCATTTATCACATCGATTTCCTTCCATCTAAAAGAGACTTCATGACTCTGCAGCATTGGACACACCTATAGCTTTGAGGATCGCCACCAATTCTGGACTGAAGTTGCATTTTATAACTATAAAATAAAAGCAGTTAATAACTGTTTTGGCACCCAAGTATTCAGGTATATTTACTACTCATTCAAAAACACCCATTTTATGAGATATGTAAGTTGTCCAAAACTCCCAACTGATTGTAAAGGTTATAGTTTTATAGCTGTAGATGAATATTCTCACTCTGTGTCCACCCAATAGTCAGGACTGTTCCTGTCATGAGGTAGAACTATCACAAGCTCTCAGCGGCTTCACTCGGTAACGCTCATAACACTTCCTGTCAGGTCCTTTTGACTGTTTCCTGGAGGACTGGAGCCCACATTTCCAAGCTCTTTGCTAACTAACAGGGCTACTCACAAGAAAATGCTTTTCCTTTAACACTCACGTAGTGCCACCGGATAAAGCCATTAATTTTTCATCCTCCTGCTTGATAGCAAAGGCAGTGCTATGCACATGAGCCAGCAGTAAACTGAAGCATGGGCATAATGCAAAGCATCACCAGAAAGTAGGAGTACATCTGTACTGCCATGCTATAGACTGCTGAAGGTTGTTTGGGATCAACCAGAACTGCAGTGCATTTTTAGTCCATCAGCCTCTCGCTTGTGTGTCATGGTCAGTTTTGTTCTGTCTTAATCTTGACACAAACAAACATGATCCCCTTCACAGCCCAGCAATACCCTTTCTTTTCAGCTTCACTGAACTTTTTTCCACCTTTATGCTAACTTTAATCCAAGAAATCTCACAAACCTCTATCAGACTCAGTGGAGCTATACACATACTTGGAAGATAGCAGATCTTCAGCACTTGTGTAGATTATGGTTTACGAGATCAATTACGACATTGATCCCATCTGAGAATACTAGTTAAAGAACATGCTAAATTCACCTAATGCTTTCCTTCCCATCCTCCTTCCCTATCTTACTTATATTCCCACCTACCTCCCAAGTTTCAGGAGTCCATGCATTGGCAATCAGTACAACTCCCGGCAGAGCAAGGCTCAGATTTCTTGCCAAACCAGCACTTTGTTCAGCAGGAATCCAAGAGCTGCCCTGATAAATAACTCGAGAAAGTTGTAGGAAAGGCTACAGCATCTACAGCTGCATGAGCAGCATCCAGCCCCTAGCAATGACGGAGTGGACATGAAGGAGGAGAGCACAAGTGGCAGCCGAGCATGGCTTGCACAGCCTGGAGAAGGGCTGGGGGGCTTAAAGCAGCCCTCAAACACCTACCAGGACACTACGAGAAGACCCAGCTTCCCAGAGGCACATGGTGGGAGAACAAGAAGAGGAATCAAGTGAAACAGGGAGGTGCCAATTGGATACATAGGGGGAGAAATTTCTCCATGAAGATTTGTTGTGGCAGGTCTGTCCTCTGAGGTTCGCAAGGCTTGACAGGACAAGTCCCCAGACAACCTTGTCTGAGTTCAATGTTGGCCCTGCTCTGAGCAGGAGACTGTGGTGGAGACTTCTCAAGTCCTTTTGGAGCCAAACAGCAAAGCATCATTGAAATACATTCAAAACTATTTGATTGAACAGACTGGGATTTAAGGGAAAGACATAAACTGAAAGAAGGATTCTTGGGCAGAAGTAGTTTTCTCCGTGGCAGGGGAGCCACTGCTGAAGACTATTTGTAAAACCTCAATGCAACCATCTGCTCCCCAAGCCTTCATAGAAACACCCTCCCTCTGTCTCTGCAGGACTTTGAAATGGTGATAGTTCCTGGAAATGCATCAGCAAAACAAGCCACAATGATGGAATGTACAACGGGAAGTTGGAAAAGGAAGAGAAGGATTTATTGACATCTGGGAGCTCTCAACCCTCTCTGCTGTAGAACAGGCAGCAGCTGCCTTCTCCCTTCCACATTCCCCATGGTGAAAGCACCTGCGAGTGTGTTCCTTTCTCCTGGAGGAAGGGATGCCATCCATCAGCCCCACTCTGTACCAGCATGAGGTCAGTACCTGGCCACCTCTCACCACCAGCAGCTCTTGAACCAGCTCCAGGCACAGCCTCTGCACTCACACATGCACAAGCCTGACCAGTCTCACAGTGATATGGCTGTGACAATCATGAGAGCCAGGATGGTTTCGATTTAGTGACAGCATGCAATGTGGGTAGCTGCATCTTCTGTGCATCCCCTGGTACAGACACACTCTCTCGAGTTCCCACATCACAGCACTGGCTGTTCTTTGGTATCAGTAAAAATGCTTGGGGTTTGTCTTGCCAAGAAATGAAATTATTTTATTCTTCCATTCTATATATATCTAATACTAATAATGTGTTGCCTTTATACATAGAATTCCAGACTGGTTTGGACTGGAAGGGATGTTAAAGCTCATCTCATTCCAGCCCTCTGCCACAGGCAGGGACACCTTCCACTAGAGCAGGTTGCTCCAAGCTCCTTCCATCCTGGCCTTGAACACTGCCAGGGATGGGGCAGCCACAGCTTCCCTGGGCACCCTGTGCCAGCGCCTCAGCACCCTCACACAGAAGAGCTTCTTCCCAAAACTTAAAGCCAATCATTTTGATTCAGCTGTTTTCAAATCCAATGTTCCAGAAAGTATGCATCTTCTGGTGTTCTCCCTATTTAAACGTGAAATATTCCCAATAAGGTGACTTGCCTCAGTTCTCTTGGGGATTATTCCGTGGTCTGGGACATCTCATTACTCTTGCGGATATGATGATGGAGCTCTAACTGGAAATCTAAAGGATCTTTTCTGTATCCAATTTCACCACCTCTGTACCTGCGTAGCTTGGGCTAACTAATCAGTCTACTCTTTTGTAACAAATTCTGTGACCAGCACTACAACAGGGAAGTTCCTGCTGCCAGGCGTCTCTGAAGGATCTGCACATCCTTGACATCCCAAGTTAGTCCATTCATAGTTCTTTGCTACCCGATGGACTGTTCCCTCTCCCCGGCACATTGCTCCAGCTCTCGGTGCTGCCCAGTCTGCCAGCAAGCCAAGCCAGAGAAGTAACCTGGTGAAAAGCTAGTAGCTGTCTGCTGGTGAGGAGAATGGGTACCAGAGATGGCGCAGGCAAGGAGATGCGACATCTTCCCTGTGTGTGGGCAAGGCTGAGGCCTGGGACATCCTTCTCAGCAGGAGTAAACTGTTAGATAGCAGGATGCTTCACAAAGTGACTGTGCCCAAGAAGTCTCCATCACCTACTGCATGCACAGAAATGTTCTGAGGCCCTCCGCAGGTAGACATTACCCATTTGTTCTTAGCCTATAGAGGCCAGCAGCACAGAACAAAACCTAGGTCAGTGGCTGGATGTACAATAAAGCTGCAGAAATAAAGAACACCATTGGCACTCTCCTTCCATACTGGGAATTGCCAACAGCCTGCTGGTCCGTGCCAGATGCGTTTCAGCACATCCCCAGGATGCTGGCCATGCAGCACACCAACCCAACCGCACAGCTCAGTGCGCACGCGTGCTGCGGCAGCACGGGGACCCAGGCTGGCTCCAGCTGTGTTTATTTGGCCAGCTGCAGTGCCACAAAACACAGCTGCATTGATCTGCGGCCGGACACCTGGCTGCAGATGAAAGCAGATCAGTAGCAAGGAGCTGGCCATCCCTGCTCCATGCAACGGGAGCTGACCCGGTGACCGAGTGGGGTCTGACCGCATCTGTCTTCTCATCCACAGCGCTGTGAGCGGTGACAAAGGGGACGCATTGAGTCAGCACACATGGGTTATGGAGCCTGACCTGCGGTCAGGAGATCGCAGTTTTCATCCTGGTCCCACCTCTGGCTTGAGCTGTGCTGCAGGAAGTCTTTCCCCTTCCTTATTTGTCCATTATTCCTTGATAGAAATGATGTTCCCCCTCAGTCCTTTCTGGCTTCAGGAAGACTCTTGGCAACCAAGATCAGAAGTTGTTTTTTCTCTTTAGAAAAGCCTCCACACTTCATTTCAGATGTTATGGTTTTCATTTTCACATAATATACACTATGACTGACGTGTCAAAGCCATCATAGCCTAAAGCTTTGGGTTTTATTTCTAAACTCACTATAAAGAGTTGTTCCCTGCTACCGACTGAGTCATCTCCTCTAGATCAAAGCTTCTCCTGCTCAAATTGAAACAAAACAGTTTGGCATTTGGCTCTTTCATCTAGAAGCCAGCTCTGTCTGTACTAAGCAGCAGCTCCCTTTACATATTCAGAATGGAATATTTCACTTCCTTCTGTCTGTACTATGGCAGGGCACGCCTGCACATTTGGGAATGACAGACCAAAAGTAAATGTATGAATGAGGGGAGGCAATCCTACAGGCAAGGACTGAGAGAAAATCTGAAACTCCAACCCAGAATCTGAGATCAGCAAAGCTCTCAGCAGCACAATTTCACCAGCAGCTGAAGAGGCTTCAGCCCAAAGCACCAGAGAAGTTAAAAGTTGGGGCTGTTCAGCCTGGAGAACTGTGTGGAGACCTCATAGCAGCCTTCCAGTATCTGAAGGGATATATATATATAAGGGATATATATATCTATAAGGATGCTGGGGAGGGACTCTTCATTAGGGACTGTAGTGATAGGACAAGGGGTAACGGGTTCAAACTTAAACAGGGGAAGTTTAGATTGGATATAAGGAAGAAATTCTTTACTGAGAGGGTGGTGAGGCACTGGAATGGGTTGCCCAGGGAGGTTGTGAATGCTCCATCCCTGGCAGTGTTCAAGGCCAGGTTGGACAGAGCCTTGGGTGGCATGGTCTAGTGTGAGGCGTCCCTGCCTATGGCAGGGGGTTGGAACCGGATAATCTCAAGGTCCTTTCCAACCCAATCTATTCCATGATTCTTTGTCATGGACTGACAGGGTTTGTGCTGCAGTGCTGGCTCCACTATCAGCTCTGCAGCCTCAGCACCAGGGGCCCTCAGCCCTTGCAGAGATGACCACAGATGATTTGGCTGCATTTCCATGTCTTCAGTGCAGAAAAGCCTCCTCATCTTTCATGGTCCAAACAATTATGTCTGGAGCAAGGGTCAGTGCCTCTGTGCTATTAGCACCCGGAACTGTTAGCATTGCTGTTCGGCTAAGAAGTTGCCAGCTCTACATTCCTCCTCTATCACAAGTCAACTTTTGTTATGTTAAATGTAGATTTCCTGGCATGTAAAAAGCATCTTTATCAACTGCATCAGAAATATGGTAAAGTAACATATCAATAAAATGCATCAATAGAATTGTGATGAATTAATAAGACTTGGTAAATTTTGCAGTAAAGCTAATATAAATCTTAGATCCACCGAGATACTTGTGGTCAGCCCATTGACTACATTGGAATGACACCAGGAATGAAACTGGCCCTTCCCACCTCCCCTAAGTGTGGGCCAAGAGACATTCATGTTTATCAGGAAAAACAAGAACATATGCTGAAAACAGAGCATTTCCAACAAAAACCTCAATCCAGCATGGGAACAGCAGCAAACTGCTAAGATTTTGTAGCTAACCGGGAATGTCAGCGTGAGGTTGTCTGATCAGAGTTACATGTTATAAGAATACCTTAAAGAAAGCATGGGTGTATCTTCCAGACCAACACATTTCTTAATGGAGACATGTACAGCAGTTGACTGACGTATGAACATGGGTTCTGGAAGTGGTACACAACAGTCCATGGTTCTTATCCTGGTTTTAGAGTAAGATGAGTTTCAAAAAGACACCGAACAGCCCACATTAACTGCAAGGATCCTCCATTCTATTACACACATGGCACCAACAGGACACCCTACATATGCTCCTCAACCCCTTTCACACAAGCACATTGTCTGTGCTCAACACCTGGCTGTGCGCTCCTGTTGGTCCCTGTGGCTTTGACAATCCTGTAGGATTTGTAACTGATCACCACAAGAATAAAAGACTCACCATAGCTCAAATGATACAAGCACCAAATGAAAAACAACCCAGCACACAACCTTAGGGGGATGTCGTTATTTGAGCCAAAGAATTGAAGGAAGGCTGACGCAGCCAGCCCAAAGAAACATGAATGTGAAATCCCATGGTGTTTAATACACAATTTCAACCAGAGTCAGCCTGTGCAAGGCTCACAGGCAGTGCAGATGCCTAAGAGCCAGGCATACCCATACTCCCTACAGCACCCCAGGATCTTCAATCTCAGCACCGCCTGAAGCTCGCTGTGGTCAATTCTACGCAACATAATAAAACTGTCATTGCTCTCTTGGTTTAATAGCTTCAGTGAACTATCAGAATTCAAAATAAATCATTCCGGTTTGGGGAATGCTGAGCCTCCTGGGCCTAGAAAGCATTTGTTTCTCTTCTCAGCCAGACGTGGGAATTCAGCCTTTAGGGTAACATACAGGAACTCTGATTGCCATTTCGCTTCCCCCCACTCTGCCAACTCCCACTTCAATTTCCAGAAATAGACCTCAGAGAGCATCTGCCTGAACAACCTGATCTGAAAACTACATTCCCTTGAAGTTAACTAGCACAGAGTGCTAACAGACATGGGCTTAGAACAACTACATCCTCGTCCAGGCCAGTTCTGCTTCATATAGCGCCAGTTTATGCTGGCTCAGTATAAGGCAGTGTAACCTATTTAAATAGATGTGATGAGTATTTTGGCATATATAGGTGATTAAATCAACAGCCTGCTGAGCTCAAAGTGTGACTGGCTACCATGATCAAAGCGTTCAGATAACAGACCACATCAACAGCGTCTCAATAGCTGTGGATCAGGATCAGAGACAGAATTACAATCCAGCATCCCAGTAATCAAGTGTATAGGTCAGTATAACCCAAGACTGATATAGAAAACTGGCCTTAGAGTTCGCATAGACTCAGATATGAGCCAAGCCACACTTGTGAGCGTTGATGCTCTTGACATGCTTTAATCAGTTACAGTGTATGGGGTCTGAACGGTACTGCATTGGAACAAGCCAATAATTCCTTTCAGCACACAAAAGACAACCAAAATTCCAAGAATTATCATTTCACTAGGGGAACAAATTCAAAGCTCTAGCTAGAGCAAATTAAACTGACGTGGCATCTAGGAACTAGATAGTATCATCAGCCTAGCACTGCTCATTACAGAAAGCTAAAAGACACTGTGCAAGGATCCGTGTGCATGTATCCTGTAATATGACTGGAAGAGAGAAGGTGGGATAAAGTTGAAGCAGTAATGAGAACCTGTGTTTATACAAAACGATGCCATGCTTAACGGAAGAGTAAATCATTTACAAGTGTTGCTTTGCTAAATGGTATGGTAGCTGACTTCTGTTTTCTATCAGCAAGAAGAGACATGACCTTTTCGTTTTGTATTAAGGTGAGTGCATCTCTGCTGTAAACCACAGACAACATGTGTGTTGTTCCTTACCCCACACAGTCCTGGCCCAGTAATAAGACAAGTCCTTGTTAGCAGAAAAGGAATTATTAATTCCTCACTGTTAGGATTAGTTAAGTAATAGAACCCAGTAACACTTGATTAAGCCCATCATGAGAAGTTAGCCCTCACATTTTTCTACAGCTTTCTCGCAGACCAGCCAAAACCAGCATCATCAGCAGATGAATTGGTGGGGTGAGAAGGCAGAGCACCCAGGAAGGTGCTCTGCAGAGTGATTTGTTGTAAAGGCTTCTAAAGGTACCATGACCATGCACAGGCTGAGCATCACCAACCACATTTAGCTCTGACAACGCTGCACAAGAGACAGGGAGCACAAATACTGGGGTAGGGCAAAAACCAAAACCACCCAAAAGAGTCACATACACATTTCACTGGAGACTGTGAGCTGCCCTGGGGTACTTATGACCATCTCTCAGTGAGAGAGGTGAAGTTACTGAGTTCCGGTATCACCTGCAGCCCCAGGCACTGAGTGCAACAAGCCCCAGATGAGGCAAAACACCCGCATGAGCTGGAAAAACTCAGGGTGAAAAGCACGTAACCACCATGCAGCAGAGACAGAGCAATAACCACCCTACTCGGTGTGCAGCCACATCTTCTGTGGGGTCAGCCCGGGGGGCACATCTCCTGGACCACAGGCAGCAGCCAGGCTTGCCTGCCCTTGCGTCACACCTTCTATTGGGCATCGCTCGTGCAGTTTCACACGCTGCTCATCTTCCAGCAAAAAGAGCTGCCTTCACCCATGTGCACGTATAACCAAACTCACAATAGGGACCAGAAACCTGGCTGTGCTTGGAGGAGATGGATGCACCCCTCAACCCAGCTCACTACAGAAAGGTAAAGATGCCCCAGCTGCTCTGTAGATTGAGCCCCATTAGCTCAAGCAGTTCTCTTCTCAAGCAGGATTTTATCATTCTCCAGCAGCTGCCAAGATCAGGCAATCCTATAAACAGATGTGGAACTGTACATTACAATCCCAGCTCTCTGCCTGATCCTGCGTACCCCAGGGCGGTGTGGAGAAGCCTGAAAAGTACAGCAATAAAAGCAGCCGAAGTTCCCACCATTCCAGACTATATGGCACATTTTTAGAGACTGCAGTAAAACACAGGAGATCCTTGAAGACACCGGATCAAAGACAAAGAAGACAGGACACAGTTCCCAGCCGAGCAGCAGGGATGAAGCTGCTGATGGGATACATGGGGCAGATGGCCTCCAGCTGTTACAAGCTGAAGTCTGAGCTTACCACATCTCCACTTTTAAAGGCAGCCCCAATGTCTACATATGTGATATTTTGCTACCACAAGGGGTGGCCACTTCACCACCACGGACCAAAGCGGTATCAGCAGGTACCAAAGAGCATCTCTGCATTACTACTGGCCTCAGCTCCTTCCCCGTGGGACCACCATAGTGGGAGCTGTTTGGCACCAGGACTGGACACACACATTGGTTTATTCGACAGAGATGCCAAACCCACAGTGCTACTGGAAGGCTGCGGGGCTTCATTCCTCAGCAGAAGAAAGATCCATATTTCATATACGTGTGTGGAGAGACTTTCAGCTAAAGCCACCAGTGGCATCACAAAACCTTGTGCAACTCAAGCTCTCTGCGAGCCAGCTCCTTCTTTCCAACCTTAATAGTTGTCATACTTGGTAGTGATAAATAGCAACAATGAGATCTGCAGAGCAAGTCCAGATCAGAGATCTCTTTGCAGATACCTTATCTCTGCTCACAGGAGGCTGCACACACGCTTCCCCTCCCACCTGCCTCAGAGCACATGCAGGCTCTGGGAAAGAGATCCATGCTCCCAATCTAACTCACTCCTAGAGGGAAGGGCTCAAGCCACAGCTTGAGCATGAACTGCAAGGATCTCCTGGCTCAGACCCACCTCTTTCAAAGCACTGCTGCCAAAGCATTATACAAACTTCAACAAGCACCCCCGCTGCTCAGCTGCCCACCTCTGCACCCCAAACTCAGTGCCCACTCTGGAAAGCCCAGATTCATTGATTATTAGCATGACTGGGGTCTAAAGATACTGTTTAAAGCATTCAATTTCCTGGTTATCTCAGGAGGAGTTTCCTATGCTCAGAAATAAGAAGCCCACAGGGTGAACTGGCAGCTAAGGCTTGTAGATCCCTATTTCCCAGGCTCCTTCTAAGCCCTGCACTATACTTTAAGCCTAAGCAGTTCTTTACGCAAAACAAAGCACAGTCCACCCAAGGGGGGGAAACACTACCTCTTATTAAATTGCAAGTGGCCAAGTCCATGTGTTATATGAGAGTTTCAGTCTGATCCCATAATTCTGAGATAACTTCCAGACAGAGCTGTTTATAACCAAAGACAACATTGCCACACACCAAACCATCCTCAAACATGGCTTCTATGGAATTCCACACACAAAGAAAGCAATAGATCAGTGGGGAAAAAAAGGTATTTTAGTGAGTCCTGACCCTCATCTTCTGAACTTTAGACCAAACCAATGCACTTCCCAGGCCTCTCCTCTGCAGCACCCTGGTACACTCCAAGCCCCACACTGGCACAACCCACCTCCACTGCTGCACCCAGCCTGTGCAGGATGGGCAATGGGAAGCCAAACCCTTGCTGCCTGCAGGAATTGCCACACTCCTGCCTCCTTTAGCAATGGCTGCTCCCAAGGCAACCCCAGCCCAAGTTAAATCACTCCAAGTGGTTTCAGCCCCAGTTGGTCTCTTTCAGCTACAGCCAGAAGGGGAAGCTGGATTCAGACCCAACGCTCAGCCCCAGAGAAGGGGACACACAGGCACAGCTCCAGCCCTGCTTCACTGGGACTTGAAGCAAGCTGCTCTAGTGGAAGGTGTCCCTGTCCATGGCAGAGGGTTGGAGCTGGATGAGCTTTAAGGTCCCTTCCAACAAAAGCCATTCTATGGTTCTCAAAGGGCTCTGCTCTGCTGGCCACCCTTAGCAACTTGTGTTTGCTCTGCAGGTGTATTTTTTCCTCCTAAAGCTCTGCTCTCCCTGGATTCAAATAAATGCATCATTTTATTTTGTTTTAAAGTAAAGACCTTTGGGTACCAGAAGATCGATGTCTTCATGCTGAAGACTTCCACACAGATTTTACTTTTGTGAACTTCTACAGTTCAGGCAAGTTTTACCATAGGCTGTAGCACACAGCAAGAAGTCCCCAAATTTGACCCCTCCTCTTCTTCAAATCACAGCCTAGCTCTTACAATGGAAATGCTTTCTCCCAGCTGCTGCCAGGGAACGTGCCTGCTGACTGACACTTCCCTTCCCACCCCATAACCACAGCCAAATAAGTGGTTCCAGCCCAGAAACTGGTCTCGGCACTTGCACCAGCAGCTCCATGGGGCAAGCCCATGTCAGACACATCTCTGACCCACAGAGCTGTGCTGGCAGTCTGCAGCACACACTGGACCAGTCTGTCCTGTCTGCTGACCCAAGAGCTCAGCACAAGTGACTCAACTTCCAACACAAAGTAAACAACACCGCATAGGCTGTCAAACTGGCTGCGTGACTGTGGGATCCCAGCTTACTTGCTGGGTCTGGATGTGTGCTTCAGCAAGGAACACTTATGTCCTAGGGTGCATCTGCATCATCTTTAATCATAGGTTCACCTCTGATTTTTGGTTCCCCAAGATGTCCCCTGCAGCTTTGTGCTCTCCAGCTGCTATCGCCTGAAGATGGATTTCCCCATCTTAAATGAATCCTGCCTTTCCGGAGGGTGCAGCAAATTAGAGTTTACAGGGACCTTGCAAGAGAACAGCATCTCTCATTTCCCCTGATCCAGGCAGGGTGCTTGCAGGGAAGGCATTGGCCAGTGGTTGGGAAGCTTGGGGTTTGGGTCCTGGATTTGCCATAAAATCTCAAGGGATCCAGTCAAGCCATTAAATCCTCCATGTGTGCTTTAGGTTGAGACAGAAACGTTGAGGAGCAAGTATGCAGCTGACCAGAATCCAGACCTAAAAGCCTTTGGTGCACATCCCTGCAGAGCCTGGGTGATGTGAGCTACCCAATTGCCTACTTGCCCCGAGTCCATGACCACTGCTGGGAGCTGAGCGAGCCTGCCATGCTCCAAAATACAGCAGTACAAGCATTTTCACATAGGCATTCCCTGTGCTCCTGGTTCTGTGGGTGTTCAATGAGAGCCATCAGTGAACAATAAACTCATTCTCATGGTGTCTCCAGTCCCCAGCTGAGCACAGAGCCTGCTGCAAGGAGTGATGGAGGTGCATGGAGGAACGGGAGCAAGACTTGTCCAACACACTGATCACCACTACAAGAGAGAAGCAAGGGCTCATGGCTTGCCAGGAGTACTCCAAAAGCAGGTGCTCAAAGGCCCAGAGCTCATGAGCACTGCTCAGTGCAGAGCAGGCTCCTACCAGCTTTGGTGATGACAGAGATGGGGCACAGACCCCTGAGCTTGGAGGAGCAAGCACCACTGACCCTTTGGGAGCAGCAAAAGGAGCACCCCAAGGCCTGGCAGTTACAGACCATCCCCTTGAGGGCCATCACTGCTCATCAAATGGGACTGAAGCCAGCATCCCTACAGCCTCCTGCCCACCTGCAGTGAGCCTGTCCCAGTCTGGAGAGCACTGAAGAGGCTCACGTGCACCCAACACAGCTCAGAGCATCCTCAGGCACCCAGTTTGCATAAGGAATGCAGCTGTGCCAGAAGAGACACAAATGTTATGTGGCACAGGTGACAGTGTGTAGGACGACTTGATGGGGTGGACAGGGTAGATGTGTAACTGAGAGAGGCAGTGGTTTCAGTCACAGAAAAAGGTTTAATCCCCTAAACCCCTGACTCCGCATTCCTGCTTACTGCATCCCCCCAAACCAGCCAGGATCACTCTCACATATGAGAGTGTTATAAGGTTATGCAGGACATGAATTTTCAGCTCAATTTAAAGGAAGGCTCAGCCCAGCTGCTGGAAATTGCACTGGATTTGGTACAGGGCTGTACATTGCCCTGTTTTCCCCAGCTGCCAATTACACCAAGACAATGAGCTAAACACAACAGCTGTGTTGATGATTAGCTGAGGAGAAACCACATATGTTTTTATAGAGCCCAGCTTATGTTAATATGAATCGAAGCATTTCTGACTCTGATTAACAAGAGCTTATAAAGGGCCTCAGATTGTTACCAGGGCTGGCGTCTCTCATTCACTTTGCGGTTAATTCCAAGCCTATCTCCTTGTATTTGCAAGAACTTGTTCAAAAGAACACGTGCCAAAGTCCCAAACAGGCCCACACCCCTCTCCCCTCCCAGTTCAAACACGTTAACTAGCAAGCAAACACCTCATCTTTCTACCAAGTCATCCTCTTAAGCCTTATCAACACTGAACTGTTGGCTTGTGTTAGGAAGACCACCTCTCCTCCACTGACAAACAATGCTTGTCTCCATAGGGGAGCACTGCAAACACTACCAATGCACTGTAGAGCCCTGGGAGACCCTCAGTTAAGAAGTGTGAAGCTTGTTTCTTTGCTTCGAGATAGTAAAACAAGAATGGCAGACACCTTTCTTTGAAGAACTGGGCTTCAAGTCACTGCGATTTCCATTACATTTAAGCTCTAACCTTAAAACCACAATAATAACCTTACAAACCTCTCAAGGCTCACATCTCTTGCCATTTTAGACTACATGCACAGGGCTGCATCACAGGGGACATACACATGACTGTGGTGACAACAGGTTGGTCTGACAGGCCTCGTTAAGGATGCAAATAAGCAAGGGTGCCACCAACACACCCCTCATCAATAACAGTGCATTCAACAGCTCTTCTCTCCTGGGCCTGGGGATGGTGATGTGTGACAACTGGGGCGAGGAGTAGGCATGAAGCCACAGTGCCACTATAACAGGGAGCACAAGATGGGACAGTTGTACAAATCTCACATTCAAGGGAAAAACTCATGGGATGGAGGGCAGAGAGTGCTTACAGGAACAGAGGAGGAACAAGAGATGAGCAGCTCTTCCTTGTCACTACATAGCTGTGGGTACAGTGATCACACTTAGTCATGCCTGCCCTCTGCAGATCACCCTCATGTCCCTTCGAGCCTGGGTATGCTGCTCTTCATGCCTCACACATGCTTCCTAAAGCATAGGAGAAGGTGGATTTTTAAGCAGCATCTTCACCAACAGAAGATGCTCTTCACTGTGGCCTGGTAGCCAAAAAACCCTGCCACACATCAAGATCATGCTTCAGAGCTTTGATAGCCTGACAAGGGTCAAGACGTCTTCCTATGCAGTGGCCTTTCAACCCCGTTTGCAAAGGCTGGGAAAGGAAACCCATTCCCAGGAGAGTTTCACAATTCCTCCTTCACTTCCCACCGCTCAAGTCCAACAGCCTGATCCCTTCCCGCCCCACGGGTGCCACCCTGGGAGCCACCAGCCCCGGGCTCACACCCCACCTTCCCTGCCTGATCCTCCCAGCAGGATTCCTGTAGGTGCTTCCCTCTGTCTTGAAACAGGAGAGACACCTCTTGCATGCCAGGATAGAGTTTGGATGAAAGCACATCCTTTCCTGTGCTTAAAGGAAAGAAACGCTGCTGTTTGCTGATGCTTGCAACCTGCATTTCTTAAGTCATAGAAAAGATCTCGTAGTCAAATCCCTTTTCCCATAACACCAGTTTGTTGCTCAACAGCCCTCTCTATCCATCTCTATCATTATGGGATTTCCCTGCACAAGCACTCTGCCTTACTAGTGGCAGGGATGAAAACTCCTCATGGCAGCAATAAGATATCCCCCCCAGACCAGACACATATCCCCTGCGCTTATTGCTAACAACTCACTTACGTGCTTCCTCCACCTGCTCCTCAGGGCTCCCAGCTCCCATAGGTCCTCCCCAGGCCAGCACAGCCATTCCCTACCTGCCTCATCCATCCACCCCACCATGCTGCGGACACCTCTTGCCACTAAACAAGGTGCTGCCATCACCTGTGGCTGCCCTACAGAGCTGGAGGTGCCTCGGTCCCCTCATTACCACTAACACAACAGGCACTGGTAGGGCTCCGCGATCAGTTGCACTTGCTATTCATTTCCCATGTGCAGAACACATCCCCACTGCTCTGAGGGAGCAGTGTGCACATTTCAAAAGACAATATACAAAACATAGCTGAATCTTAATGAATCTACAGCTTTGCTACTGGAACTGAATGGAATTGTACAGAGCCTGCCAGAAAAAAGGACAAAAACCAGACTACACAACATTTGACTTGTAATATAACCCTTCACATCCCTCTTGCAGCATGGTGCTATTGTGCTTATCGGGTCCGTAAAGTACCAGTTGTAGGGAGGAAAAGGATCAAAATGCAACAGGCAGCACAGTGCCAGCCATCAGAATACTGAAGTACCTCCATAGCCAAAAAATACACAGTCCTGGCAAAAACTGACTTCACACAACAGGATACCTTGACATACAAAGTCCCCACCAAAGGAGGATTAGGGAACAAGGGCTATTAGCCCAAAGGCATCTGCTGAGACATAATCAAGCCTTGCCAGTTTGACGGTAACAAGTCCAAATGGAGGAGTAATTGGCTAGTACCAAGTTCATTGCTTAAAACGTTCCAGCTGCAGAAGGAGAAGAGCAGTTACAAGGACAGCCACGCTTCCTCTCTGCAGGTAAAATGTACTGTACACTTACTCTGTGCTACGCAAGCACTGGATCCCCCTCCACCAGAGAGGGCTTTCACACACCAGCAGAAGCAGAAATCACAGTGTACGCACACACACCTGAGTGTCCCCTACCGGGGCACCTCACCCCACCTCCTCCCTCCTCACCTGACGAGGAGCGCTGAGGTTTGAGAAGTTTCCAAGAGCACCCATAGCCCCACAGACACAAGAAGAGCCAGCCTTGGGGGTAACAGCCAAGTGGCATCACAAAGGAAGCGCCAGAGCCATCGATTGCAGGGAAATAAATGGGTCGTGGGTGACCACCAGCCCGGATGAGATGTACCAGAGAGAAAGCAGGGAGGCTGCTCATTTGCCCTCTCTCTAACCACCAAACACACTGCATTTAGAACACAGGACACTCAGTGTCCTGCTTGTTAAGCTGGGGAAGGTGGGATAGGCAACTTAGGAAGGGGGAGCGACCATCATTAGCAAAATACAGTGGTTGCATAGAACAAAACAAGACCCTCCTTTTAGGTAGCAAAAACGGGTCCAGAGCCGCAGATGGTGCAAAACAAGAGGCGTCCCCTATTCCTCCCTCTCAGCCCGGGGCAGGTACTCATGGACACCGCATCACCCGGCAGGGCTGCGCTGCGATCCGGTCCCAGACCCCACTATCGGGGACCGCATTCCCCGGGGCTGGCTCCCGTCCCCGTTCGCTGAACGCTTCCTCCTCCTTGGAGCGGGACCCCCGCCCTCGGGAACCGAGCTCTCACTCTCGGGACAACCCCCCCACACCCTCGGGAGCGGATCCCGGGCTCCGCTTGCCGGGATCCCCTCTCCTGGTCCCGCTCCCGGGAAACGCCAGCTCGGAGCTGCCGCCAGCGCTCCGCAACCCAGCGCTGCGCGTTCCCACGCGTGGGACCAGTGACCCACAGCGACCCGCGGATCCGTCACCCCCAAGGCCTCTTCCCCATCCCCACCGCGCACAGGGCACCCCCCGCACCTTTGTATTTGTCCATTGGGGCCGCAGCCCGCCGGCTCCCCAGAACCTCCGGAACGCTCCGCCGCGCTCCTGTAGCCTCTTATTGCGGCAGCGCCGTATCCCCCGGCCGGACCGGGCTGCTCCGCCCCGCCCGCCCCGCCCCAGAGCCGCGGAGATGGCCGGGATCGGGGCTCCGGGATGAGGAACGGGGATCTGGGTCTGGGATGGAGATCTGGGATCTGAGGATAGGGACCGGGTACCGGCCCCGCGCCTCGTCCCGCACAGCGCAGCCCCCTCGGCTGCCGGTCCCCTGGGGAATGAGCTGGGTTAGTGCGGTGAGAGAAGGAGGAGGAAGAAAAGGAGGAGGGCGGCTGAAGTCCTGGGCTGAGGACATGGGTGGCTCCCGGGGCCGCGCTGTCCCCTGTCTGCTTCCCGTGTTTGCGCTGGATGCGGATGGAGTTTGGGCACGTTCAGAGAAAGGTTTTGGTTATCCCTTTGGGACAACTGTGTGTGGTCCCGGTGGCTTCCGGTGCTCAGATCCCAGGCAGGATCCACCAGCGATCCCCCTCCTGCCCCGCTCTGGGCTGAGGGGTTGGGTTGCACTTCCACCCCGTTGTAACCCCTAGCCAGGGAGTTTGCATTCTCCCTTTCCAGCGGCTTAATAAGGCTTCCTGCCTCTTGGATAGCGCAGCTCACACGGGAGGGTGTTCCTCTGCTCGGGTTCCTGTAACGTTTCTGCCTGAGTTCCCCCACTGCAAACAGAGCTCAAGCATGGCCAAAGTGCACAAAGAGTGACAAAGGGAGAAGTGAGCATCTAGTCTGACCTCAACAGAAGGTAGCAATCTGTCCTGAGGCCAGTATTGTGGAGGCACTGCAGGAATTTAATGTTTATAGCAATAAAGAAAACATTGGAAGATACAATACTCAAGGTGGACAAGGATTGTAGAAGAAGTTTTCTCTCCAAAATTAAGGTTAAGCCATCAGCTTGGGGACAAGGGAGCCATACTTGCCTGTACAAGGCCTTCCTGGCAAGAGGAGAGGCTAGACATCCAGCCGGGCTGGGCAGCTCCATCCGATTCCTGCGGAAAAGATACAACCATTACCTAGAAAATCAACTGCTCCCCTTGGGAGCTGAAAAATAGGGAACCATAAATCAGCTCTGCATCATTCACCAGAGCTGCATCCACGGGCTTTCTGTGTGAGCATCCAGTCCTCCTTCCACTGAAGGATGATGGTCACACCAAGCTCATGCTGTTCTGAGATTAATCCTCATCCCACAGGGGCCTCACAGGCTTTGGGTCGGGGCAATCCCAAGCACAAATACAGGCTGTATGGAGAGTGGATTCAGAGCAGCCCTGAGAACAAGGACTTGGGGGTCTTGGCTGATGAGAAGCTCAACATGACCCGCACTCACAGCCCAGAGACCAACCACATCCTGGGCTGCATCAAAACAACCATGAGCAGCAGGTCAAGGGAGGGGATTGTCCCGCTCTGCTGCACTCTAGGGAGAGCCCCCCTGTAGCCCTGATCCAGCTCTGGGGCAGTGGAGCTGTTGGAGCGAGGACAGAGGAGGCCATGGAGATGCTGCGAGGGCTGGAGCAGCTCTGCTCTGGAGCCAGGCTGAGAGAGCTGGGCTGGGGCAGCCTGGAGAAGAGAAAGGTCCTTGAGGGGAGACCTTGGGGTTGGAACTGGATGAGCTTTAAGGCCCTTTCCAACCCAAACCAGCTTGTGATTCTTTGACAAACAGGGCTTGGGCCTGGCTCAGGGTTTGAGATGTGGGCAGGAAGATGTTGCTGTGGCCCGCAATGGAAACAAACCTTTTCTAGCAGAGAGCGGTGGGACAGGTTGGTGGGCTCCCCAAACCACACAGCTCCTTGCACACTGACTGCTCTGCAAGCCGAGCTCTTGGCCATCAACCCACATCTAAAGGTGTTAGTGCAACCATGAAGTGACTTCTGCTGCATTCACTATTCATATGAGAACAACTTTAGATAAAGGCCTACTGCTGCTCAAGGGAGCTGAAGATGGAGCACGTCTCATCTCTTGCCAGTACATAACTACCGCACACAAAGGCCAGCAAGCCAAATGCCTGAACCATCAGATCCAGCAAGCAGATAGCAGCCTATAATGACTGGAGAAAAAACAGGTTAAATAAATATATCTGTCATGTAGGAACACTTCTCTAAGAGCTCTTTCCAGCTACTTCTCGGCTCTGGCTTTCAAGGTCCTCATCTTGCAAACTTCTGATTCAGCTTGTATCTCGAAGCAGGTGAGTAGTCATTCCAAACTCAGCAAGACTAACTGAGGATAATACCAGTTAAATAAACTAATTAAAGATGATTTGAAAGATCAAGATGTCAGGTAGTTGTGATTCCTGTCTTCAGGACCCAGAGCCTGTAGGTCCCCTGCTTGTCCCTTCCTTCTCCTTCCCAGCATGATAAGGATGCTCTGGAATTCCAGGACTGCTGGTTCGGCCCATGGCAATTACTGGGCAAGTGACAATGGGACAAATACTAATGCCAGAGGAATACAAGTTCTTCCCGTTTGTCTCCTTCCTCTTGCAGTAGGAAATAGCTAAGCAGCATCGTCTAGTGGAAGGTATCCCTGCCCATGGCGGGGGGTTGGAACTGGATGAGCCTTAAGACCCCTTCCAGCCCAAACCAGGCTGAGATTCTGGGGTTTAATAATACTGGGAAATACACTTGGTAGGAGGGATTAATATTCCCAGTGTTGGTGCTGAAGTTCAGGTGTTTACCACTACACTCAGATAAAGCGGACACTTACGTACTAGCTTTCCTGGTAGAGCTTCTTGAGGCCAATAAAATATCAGCATCTACCTGTGCACCCGTGTATCCCTTGCCTTTTTCCTGCTTATTACTAGTGATGCTCACTAATTATTATTATTATTGGTGATTATTATTAGTGATGGCTCAGGTGTGACAAGCCTTGAGGACCCAGTTCATCCTGTTCAAGTCTTTTTTTTAATGTGGATGACATCCTATCCTTCAGTGCAGAGGATCATACTACAGATTACATGTTCTAATGGGTTTTGCCCTGCATGTTCATGCTGTATTAATAGACAGTAACTGCTGGTGACATTATCACCTTTAACTAAAGTTCTCAAGCAAAATGCTGTGGCTTTCAACCGTGTGAATCTGCTTCTCTGGCCTTACATCCTGTCACTTTAGCACTTTTGCTTCCTGTGAAATAGAAAAGGAATCAAGTGTCATTTTAGAAGCCTAAAGAACTCTATAAACAATGATAATGATTTGCGAAATACCTTGTGCAGAAGCATGATCCTGATCCTCTCATTTATTCACTGGTGATGCTAAGTGCTTTTCGTTTTTCCCCAAATACTGACGCTAAGCAGGTGTTAGTATTATTGCCGTTACACTTACCTTTTGGATCAGCAAAGTCTTTGATGTCTAATATTTGTCTACATCTTTGCTATGACTTTCTTCTCTGGTTGCATTTGCCTTGCTCTTTCTTAAGCATTAGTCAAAGTCTGGTGAAGTTACTGACCTCTCCATTGTGAAAGCTGGAGGGACTCCTACCATGACAGCCTGTGTACAGGTGCCTTCCACCGGCATCAGGGAACTGGTGCTTGATGGCATCACACCTGGCTTGGACTGTGCAGAGCTGCTCCCTGGGATGTTTCCTCCCAGATGCTGTTCATCCCAATCACAGCAGCCCACAGTGGTCAGGATTCTGCCTTTCATCAGGGGAAACATTCCTCGTGGCGGAACAAAAGGTAGAAACTTCCTCCACACGTGAAGGGTACCTGTCATTATACAGGGCTCTTCTTTCTCTCTTACCCATGCCCTTATCAAGTGTGAAAGCCTAGTTCAGGAGTCTACATTCAGCAAGACCAAGCTCAGCCGGAAGTAAAATTGACTTGATCTTGTTTAGCTCCTGAAGGGTGGGGAGCCATGTCAGATACTGCATGTGTGCAGGGACCTGGAGGACAGATGGAGAAAGAAGATGGCCTGGCAGACTAGGGTTAGCAGTGAGATGTGCTCAGATCAGTAGGGGTGCACTGCTGTCCTCTTTTCTTCCAAACACCACCTCAGGTACCCACTTAGCGAAGGGTGTAACATCTCTGAGGACAGTTGTAGTCAAGCAGGCATAAAACTCCTTCAGAGCAGTTGCCATGAGAGGTCTGAGCAGATGTTAAAGCTGAGGGGTGTCCTGTGAGTAAGGAAGAAGCCAAAGGCTTCTTCACTTTGGCATCCCTGGCCGCAATGCTGGGCTATAAATTTGCCATAACCTGAGGGGGAAGAATTCCTTTTGTCCACACATGGATCCCTCTGAACAGCAGCAAAGCCTATAGACCTAGGTGCAGCTGGGCCAACAAAACTGCTGCTGTCTCTGAAAGGGAGAAGTCTCATTCTCTTTCCTCCCCCTGCTTGTGGCCAAATGATCTCTCTTCTAGTATCATTTTCACAGTTACCAGATCAATTTCTGTGCTGAAATAGTGGAGAACTAAAATATCTCCTCCTTCTCCCAGCTGAAGGAGCCCCAGCTGGGTCGCAACACAGTCAGGAAGGACTGGGGCAATACCAAGTTAAGTGGCAAGTACCTGCAGCTGGAATGAAGGAGGAGACCAAATGAGCATGTTAATGCAAGCAGCCGGGATACACAGCTGGGACTAGGTAGGAGGGAGCATCAGTCACAAGCTCAAGTGTCGTCTTAGTTGTCCTCCCTGATCTCCCCTCTAAGCCAGCAGCACAGAGCAGATACTGACAGGAGGTCAGTGTGTTTATGGAGCTCCCACCAATGTGTCTGAGTCTTGATCCACTGAATTCGTCCTGTGTTCCAGATTTTCTGATTTGGGGGGTGAAGAGAAGAGTTGGTGTTGTTGGGAAATTGAATGGAGCCCTCTGCTTATTCCCTAAGGAAGTCTAAATAGCTGGACTCTAATTGTCCTGATTCATATGATCAAAGACTCTACATCCTATGTCAAAACCCCAAGCAACCCAGGCCCTGGGAACAGGGGTTTGTGAGAGGAGCTGTGATAAATGACATTGCCATTTGTGTTACTGCAGAAAGGATCATGGGCTGCCCACTCAGGAGCATGAAGGGCAATGAAACATCATTCCCCAGAAATAACCCCTATGGGC